>NW_019176517.1:619047-894121 GCF_002260705.1 Seriola dumerili | reverse complement strand
ATTTGGTGACCCTGACGTGATGCTTAACTGACCAGCAGCGACTGGATGATGAATGCGGGAGGCAGGTGAACACTGTGGAGGTGAAAAAGGGATCCCAAATAATAAGGTAAGCACCACCTTTTTAATAAAAGTGTGCAGATTGGACAAAACTAAATTATCCTCCAGCATGAAGTTCATTCTTCCTCCTGCTAGTATTTAATGGGTAATCTGAGTAAAACCAAGCAGTGAGCAAAAAGTTTGTACGTTGTAGGGGGCCTACACGTACTTTTATTAAAGTAGGGGGCTTCGGGCCTTAAAAGCCTACTTGTAGTTTTAGTAAAGTAGGGGGCTTCGGGCCTTAAAAGCCTATTCGTAGTTTTAGTATTGTAGGGGGCTTCGGGCCTTAAAAGCCTCCTTTCTGTGTCTGTACGTAGTAAGGGCTACACGTACTATTTAATCTGTAGGGGGCTTCGGGCCTTAAAAGCCTACTTTCTGTGTCTGTACGTAGTAAGGGCTACACGTACTATTTAATCTGTAGGGGGCTTCGGGCCTTAAAAGCCTACTGTCTTTGTCTGTACGTAGTAGGGGCTACACGTACTATGTAATCTGTAGGGGGCTTCGGGCCTTAAAAGCCTACTGTCTGTGTCTGTACATAGTAGGGGGCCTACACGTGCTATTTTATCCTATGTCTGTATGTTGTAGGGGCTACACGTACTATTATTTAAGTAGGGGGCTTCGGGCCTTAAAAGCCTACACTGTTTGTTTCTACGTTGTAGGGGGCCTACACGTACTATTATCTAAGTAGGGGGCTTCGGGCCTTAAAAGCCTACATTTTGTGTTAGTAAATGTGCCGGGGGCGCCTAGTGTCAAAATGTAAAATTGTGTTATTATAAGGGGAATGTTGGGTGGGCCTGGTGTATGTTAACCATATACGTATTTCTAATAAGGTAAAGTATTGGGGTGGTTTGGATGGATAATTATTTCATGAATTAAAAGATTGGGATACTATGTGAAATTTAAACACCCAGTGAGAGACCGCAGCCATTCATTAGGAGGGAGCTGTAGAAGCTTGTCTCTCAGCAGCCCCGATTGACCTACAGGAGTCATTCATGAGATATTTCCATGTGTGAAATACATTAATGAATTTGTAGTGTATAACTGAGGAATTTATTTGTAAACATCGAAGGTGAATTCAATCGTGAAAAAGTAGAGTCCAACATTCCCACTTTAGAAAAAGATTTTGGAGTTCCAGGGACTTGAGGAAAGAAATGGGAAATAATAAAAAAACAATGTGCTAGTGTGTCAGCCAGAGAAGAAAAGAGGGAGGGTCTTAAAACATTTAGAGGACTGGTACGGAACAAAGCGACAGCTTGGCTGGTTTACACATGACGACTGTAAAGAAGACATAAAAAGACACTCCAGACACGACTGACACCACTAGGGCAAAAGACCACCAACTACACCACAAAAACAGCCACCAGTTAAAAGAGTCATTGACTTCGATCAGGATATGGAACAAGGAGTTAAGCATGAAAACTCAGGACAGGGGTCAGAGATTATGGAGAAAAGGAGAAATAGGTGGGACGTTGAGAAAGTGAGAGAACAGAGTAGACAGATGTCGTAGGGAGTTTGTGGAGGGCAGTATGATGATTTGGGGCTAGAGGGAGAGAGTAAAAATTAAGGTGAAGAGAAGATATTAGGAAATATACATAGCGTTATAGTAGAAGGGACAGGATTAAGAAGGTCTGAGAGACTTAAAGAACGTAGGGAGAAGGAAGAAGGATTTTAACAGCCCAAAGACCTGCAGATGCCCCTATATGGAGGAGACACGCATAATATTCCAGTTAAGTATAAATCATTCTCATTGGGTGACATGACAGCCTTAGTCAATCAGCTGCCTCCTCTTAGGGATGGAGCTAAACCATAGTTAAACAAAGTATCACAGCTCACACAGGGACAAACATTGGCCATGGGGGATATGAGAGGCCTACTTGGTCACTCATGTGGCTCTTGGGAGAGTGAAGCTGCAGCTACAACAGGCTAGAGATCAGGCGACAGATAAGAAAGCTAGTGTTAAGCAACGTAAACAAATGCTGCAAATGCCTTCTACAGATGTTGTTGCTGCTTCAGCTCTTTCCCTATCCCCACCTCCCCCTCCTAACCCTTCCCCCAATCCATACCCTTACTACCCTGTACATATCCCAGTGCCAGTACTCACGCCAGGTGAGATGTTCCAGGGTCCAGGAAAACAGGGAGGGAGGGGAGGCAATAAGGGAGGAGCAGGGGGAGTGAAAAACAAGGGATGATTTATTTGTGGAGCAATGGATCATTGGGTCAATGATTGCCCTTATAACGGCTATGCTCAGCAGCAGGGAAGAAGCAGAGGTCCCTCAGGAGGGGCAGCCTCAAATCCACCCCAGCAGGCACCCAATCCACATATGGCCCCAGGAGGATGGCCTCCACAATCTGGTGCATGGGGACAGTTCCCACAGCAGCCATAGGGGTGCCAAACAGAGGGGGAACTACAGGGCTTGGCAGCTCCCTGTTTTTCTCTGAAGGTGAATGGGAAAACACAATGGGTCATGGTGGACACAGGAGCTCGCTACTCAACCTTGAGTGATCCACCTTGCAGACTTTCACCCACCTATGTTTCTGTTTTGGGATTTTCTGGCACTGAACAAAAACTGCCCCACACGGAAGAAACTGTTGTGACTGTGGGAAACCAAACGCTGAGACATGCCTTTGTCTACGCACCTGACTGTCCTGTGAACTTGATGGGAAGAGACTTGTTGGTTCGCCTGGGAGTTGCAGTGAAATGTGCACCTCAGGGAACAACTATGCTTTTTCCAGATGGAACTGTGATCACCTGCAGCTCTTCTATCGATACGTCTGTTAAGCAAATGCCCCTGGGTGCCTCTGTTCCATATACTGCTGCTGGACCACCAGCTGATGTATACTGGGTATTGTTAAATACAGGAAATAGTTCCTTGGTATAACAATTTGATTTATGGGCTCCGTAGATTCACTCTCTCAACTCCTACCACTCTGTTCCCGACCCTCCCCATTGTACTATCTGTCACAGGCCACATCTTTGGTGCCCCCCAATTACACTCAACTGTTTTTTCTTGATGTTTCTGAGAGACAAGTGTCTGCATATGGTGTTCTCAATCAGAAACAAAGGGGGGTTAGGAGAGTGTTAATATACTGCAGTGTACTGTTTGATGTACAGGCAAAAAGAGCCGCTCCATGTGTCAGATGTGCAGCAGCAGTTGCTAAATTGACAGTAAAAATCGCACATGTAGTCATGCACCACCCACTGATAATCTTAACTCATGCTACAGTTGCATTTGTGACATCCTCTGCATTCACACTGACACCACTAAGACAGAGCAGGATTCTCAAAGTGCTAACACAACCACACATAACATTTGTACATCAAGGAATCAACATGGCAGAACAAATACTGGAAGGGACACCACATTGTTGCATAACAGCTACACAGGATAGGACCAAGGTGAGGACTGATTTGAGTGAAACACCTTTGGTAAATCCTGAAGTGGAAATGTATACAGATGGCTGTTGTTTCAGACAACCAGATTGTAGGTTGCAGGCAGGATACGCAGTGGTGGAACTAGGGATAGATGAGACGCCCAGAATAGTCAAATAGGAACAGATGACAGGAAGCGTGTCAGCACAGAAAGTAGATTGGTGATGATATAAATATGACATGTAAATAGTCAAGTGATAATGCCCCCTCAGTGGCTACACAACATGTTGACACAGACTCATGGACCTGACCACAGGAGTACTGGACAGATGACACATGACTTACGACACTGGTGGATTGACGGTAAGAATGTTGAAGTCAAAAACTTTGTTAAAGACTGCTCAGTGTGCCAGACATGTAATGTAAGACCAGCCTTTAGAGCAGAGGCTGGCAAATATCCAGAACCAGCTGCACCAGGTCAGGAAATCACTATTGATTTCACAGACATGTTAAGCCGTGAAGGTGGGAAACGTTATTTGTTGGTGATTGTGGACTCCTTCTCACGGTGGGTTGAGGCCTATCCCACCGCAAAGGAGGACGCCACATCAGTGATAAAATGTTTGATAAACCACTACATTCCCACTCATGGTTTTCCCAGACTAATTCGCTCTGACAATGGAACACATTTCAAAAATAAAGACATGGAGATAGTTGAGAAAGCATTAGGATTAAAACATAAATATGGGACTGTATATCATCCTCAGTCTCAGGGCAGAGAAATACCTGGTCCAACTCACTCCCTGAAAGAAATTTCTAATGTGGGCTATAAACCATATTATGTGAAAATAAACGCTCTGGTGTCAGAATTCTCTATCCCCACAGATCCACCAACAGGAGAGAGCTTCTCCACACGGGAACAGGAGCCAGAACTAGGGCCAGGAGGACCTCCAGAGTTCCTGTATCTGAAGGCCATAAAGAGGAAGTGGAGTGAACCACGGTGGACAGGACCATTTAAAGTGATAGCCAGAAAACACTCGGCAGTAAAACTGGCTGGGAAGGGTTACAACTGGTATGACCTCTCTCAGTGTGCTAAGAACGCCACAGCACAGGAGAAGAAAGATGAGAGGAACTAAAAGAAAAAATAGAAAAAAAAAAAACATTTTTTATCTACGAGTGTATAACCGAGTTTTATAATTGTTATTTGTGTCTGTGTGATTAAAACAGAGACCGGCACCACTCGTCTGAGGGAAAGGAGATCCAGGTGGACGTGCTGTGGCTGAGGTGAAAAGGGGGGGTCTCCTGATGGATCAGTCACTCCAGCTCTGGCTGAACTGAGAGCCCTCTCAGCCACCATGCACGAACACTCTGGCGTCGACAAGCCCTTGGACGACTGGTTTGACCGAGTGCTTGGCAAGTATAAGAATATTATATTATCTATGTTTACTTCATTAGTGTCATTATTGTAGTATTAGCCTTCTGTGGTTGTTGCTGTATTCCTTGTGCTCGTACTCTAACTGAAAAAGCTATTGTTGCAACACTCACGAAGAAAGACGTCCTGCTAGCGCCCCCTCCATACGGCCAAATGTGTATTATGATGGATGAACGCCGATCTCTTTTAGAATTGGACGGGGCGGAGGAATCAGAGAACGAGGTGGAGGATGGTATCTGAGGAGGAAAGTAGTCCCACAGGGGAAGGTTAAAACGTTAGGTATGGGGGGAGGTTCCGCCCCATCGCAAGGTTGACCTGTGGAGGACACAGACAGATATGTTGAACTCAGTTTGTGAGAAAGCCCAGCGGCAGAAACAGCACCACCCAATGGACTACAGAGCATAACCACGTGTGCATGTCAGGACATGCCCAGCCTCGTTACGGAAGCTGTGAAGCTGCAGGAGAAACAGACTCTAACTGACTCTGAAGCTGAGTGGACTCTGTGTGTTTGATGCTCTGTGTGCGTTCTTGAGGAGATACCACACACACACACACACACACACACCACACACCCACACACACATCCAGGTTATGTTCATGTCAAGCAACTGGCATTAAAGTTGAAGAACTAGACCTCTCTCTCTCCGAGTCCTGATTCTCTTACCAGAATCAAAGTCCCTGATCTGCCGCCTCAACCAGCTTTAATTTATAGAGACTCACCCCTCAAACATTGGTCCTTCGAGCCGGATTGAGTGCATCCTCAGAAGAAGATCATGGACAAAGCAGCATCAGAATCTGCAGAGATCCCGAAACGTCCACGGAGAAAGCATCGCTTACCTGCTTACCTGGATGACTACCAGGTTGGATTCCAGCCATCCGTGCGCTCAGCTCCACCCGCTGCTGTATCCCGCTTTATGAGCCACCACAGAAGCAACCCGAGCAATCCATCCACCAGTAGTACGTTCAACCACAGCAGATCCAGTAAGCATACACATCGCTCTGTTGGCACATATCCCACTCAGGGTCTCTCACCTGTACAAGCTGCAATCTTGGAAGAGAGAATAAAACAGATGGAGCTGGAAGATATCCGTCGCCTTATTAAGCATGAGACCCAAGTGGACTTGGAGTGCAAAATGCTGGATGAAAGAGCCAAAGAAGCACAGCGTCTTCAAGAAGAAGCACTCAAAGCCAGAGAAGTAGTCACTAGTCGGCTAGAAAGACAGCAGCGGATAGTGAAGGCTGAACAGGATCTGGAGATTGCTAAGCTTCGCTCATCGATGCTCTCTGTTAGCAGAACATCTGTAATTTCACCGACCCCATCTGACAGGTCAAACCCCTTCCTGAACCCACCACAGATGCTAAAGGTAACACAGGCTGACATCGTTCCACCCACTCCTCAGCTGTCACAGTCTATACCTGCTCCTGTAGTGCGCCCACGCATTCATCTCCCACAAGTGATCCCAAGCTCCACGGCGCCTCCTACTGTGCAAAGATCAACGGTGCAACCTACTTCTGCTCCAGTAATACCAGCCCCCCTGGTAGACTCAAAAGCTCAGCTCCCGGCTCCAATATTCATTGCACCTAAGTCAGTGAAACCAGAACCTGGCACAGTGTCAGCACTCCATCCTGTGATACAAGCAGTGTCACACCCTTCAGTGCAAGTCGTCACCTCAGTGCCTCTGGCTCAAGCGAAACCCCAGGTTGCATCATCCTTTAAGTCACAACCTCCTGCCAATCCAGCACAGTCTCAGTCCTCAACAGTGTACCAACCACCTTATGGTTACAGCCAACCGGCCACAGAGCCACTCAATATTGCTCAACATGCCAGCCAAGGCGCTCTGCCACACTTCTCGACTTACCACGGGCAACAGACTAATCCAGTTCTCCTTACTCCCGTCCCTGGTTACACACCACTACCCGGAGCGGAGATACTCCTTGCAACAGCCCTTGGGATACCTCGACCTTCCCTACCAGTGTTTGAGAGTGGTCGGGAGAGTGACTTTGCACTGCTCAAACTCGCACTAGACAATATATTGGGAAGCAACCTTCAACTCAGCGAGCAGTATAAATACCAAGTGCTGATTGGACACGTCAAGCTCCCAAGCGCGCTGCAGCTCGTCAAGGCATACATGCACGACCCAGCACCATACACGTGTGCACTGCAAGCTCTCCAAGATAAATACGGGCAACCCCGACAGTTGGTCCAGAGCGAGTTGGCTGCCATACTCAACACTCCTGCTCTCAAAATGGGTGACACCAACACCTTTGACTCATTCGCTTTATCTGTCCAGTCTCTGGTGGGCATGTTAAAGACTCTTGAGGGACAAAATGGCTATGAGCTCCACTGTGGCTCCCACGTTGATCGCCTCCTTAGTAAGATGCCACCCACTTACCGCGATGGCTTCATTGAACATTGCCTGCGAAGTGGTATTCTGCAGACTGGTACTGATAGAACCTACACTCTTCAAGACCTGGCTACTTGGCTCCAAACGAAGTCTCAAGCAAAGCGCATCTCTAGTCGAGCAGCAGCTCTGTACCAGACTGATTACCCCAAACCATTCAAGAAAGATCAGCGAACTGTCCCATCTAAAGAAAGGCCAGCAACTATGTGCTTCCGTGTAGCTGAAGAGGTAACCAGGCAGGAGACAAACAGGCCAGAGCTTCCACATGCAAAGGTCAAACCCAAGCCTAAACCTTACTGTCCATTTTGTGACAGTCACGACCATTACCTTAATTCCTGCAATGACTTCAAGCAACTGAACACTGAACAGATCGTAAAATGGCTCAAAGATGGCAAACGGTGTATCAAATGTGGACGTGATCACACTGAGGACCGATGCACTCTTAAGCGCCCTTGTAGAACCTGTAAGGAAACCCACCTCACTGTTTTGCATGAGTCAGTCCAGGAAACCAAACGTAAGGTGTACACACTCAGCCTGTGTCCCACAAAGGTGTATCTGGACCGGCCCAACAGATCTCAAAGAGTAATGCTGAAAGTAGTCAAGGTTCTCCTGCATAATGGCAACCAGAGTATGGAAACCTATGCAGTACTGGATGACGGCTCAGAGAGGAGTATTGTCCTTCCACAAGTAGTACAGCAACTCAACCTCATCTGCCATCCAGAGACTCTACCCCTGCAGACTGTGCACCAAAGCGTTAAGCAACTCGATGGCGCTTCAGTCTCCTTGGAGGTATCATCACCACTACAGCCATCTGAGAAGCACCTCATATCCCACGCCTTCACCGCCGAGGGATTGGCTCTTGCTGAACACACATATCCAACTGCTGTGCTGCAGCAGAAATATAAACACCTGAGAGGGCTTCCCTTGCCACAGGTGAACCGTGCTCAACCTTTACTCCTAATCGGGTCCGATATGCCTCACCTGATTACCCCAGTCCGACCGGTGCATGCAGGACCATCAGGCGGACCCATAGCCATCTGCACTCAGCTGGGTTGGTCGCTTCAAGGACCAGTCGACACTGTCCACCTCTCACCTGAAGTCCAGCAGTGCTTGCACCTCACCACTGCTTCAACATCCAGCGAGCTGCTCAGGAATGTAGAGCATCTTTGGCAAATGGACATCTTACCTTACAGTGAAAAGGCTGTCACTCGCTCCAAGGAAGACCAACAAGCTCTCTCTCTGCTCCAAACAGCCACCTCTAGAGTAACAGTGGATGGTACTCTACGCTACGCCACACCTCTTCTTCGCCGTTCAACCAACACCACTCTCCATGCTCCTTCAGAATCAGTACTCGCCAGGCTTCGTAGCACAGAGCGGAAACTCGCTAAGAACCCTGCTCAAGCTAAGTCCTACTGTGCTGAGATCCGGAAGCTGGAGGAAGCAGGCTATGTAGCAAAGGTCTCACAAGAGGAGGTCAGCCAGTCATCAGAGTCATGGTTTATACCACACCACATGGTCAATCACAACCGAAAGGACAGGGTTGTGTTCGATTGCTCTTTCCAATACAAAGGACAGTCACTAAATGAGCTGCTGTTACCTGGACCGACCTTACGGGAGTTACGCCTTTGAGGCTATGGTACCTGAGCTGCAAGATCAGCTGGCTAAACAGAAAATCTCCTTCCAGTTCAACCCCCCTAGTGCTCCTCATTTTGGCGGGGCCTGGGAGCGAGAGGTTCGATCTGTAAAGACAGCACTCAGAGTCATCCTCCGGGAGCAGTCAGTACCAGAACCAGTGCTGCAAACTGTTTTCATTGAAGTTGAGGGGATATTGAATGCTAAACCACTGGGATATGTCTCAGCCGACGCTGCCGACCCAGACCCGATTACGCCACATGTGCTCCTCATGGGACGTCGAGATTCTTCATTGCCACAAGCCCTATATGATTCCAGCGGGGTTTTGGGGACACGACGATGGAAGCACAGTCAAGTGTTAGCTGACAACTTCTGGTCAACCTTCATCAGACGGTATCTGCCAAGCCTACAGGGAAGGTCTAAATGGCAGACTGACGGACAGCAGCTTGCTGTGGACCAAGTGGTCCTAATAGTTGATCCGCAACTCCCACGAGCTCTCTGGCCAGTAGGCAAAGTGGTCGAGACCTACCCTGGAGCAGACGGGCGCATCAGAACAGCTACTGTCAAGATAAAGGACAGGACCTACGTCCGGCCTGTCGCCAGGCTTATCCAGCTACCCAAGATCAGTGATGCAGAGGATAGCACAAACTAATGGACTTTCTCTGGGAATTCAAATGTCCTCAAGACAGACATTTGGGGGCGGCTGTGTGAGAAAGCCCAGCGGCAGAAACAGCACCACCCAATGGACTACAGAGCATAACCACGTGTGCATGTCAGGACATGCCCAGCCTCGTTACGGAAGCTGTGAAGCTGCAGGAGAAACAGACTCTAACTGACTCTGAAGCTGAGTGGACTCTGTGTGTTTGATGCTCTGTGTGCGTTCTTGAGGAGATACCACACACACACACACACACACACACACACACCACACACCCACACACACATCCAGGTTATGTTCATGTCAAGCAACTGGCATTAAAGTTGAAGAACTAGACCTCTCTCTCTCCGAGTCCTGATTCTCTTACCGGAATCAAAGTCCCTGATCTGCCGCCTCAACCAGCTTTAATTTATAGAGACTCACCCCTCAAACACAGTTTGTTGAGTTCAAAAGGGGGACTGTTGGAATATTTCAGGCTATTAAACCTAAAACTGTTTAATGATTTATACTAGTGAATATTTAGGTGCTAAGGGTGAGTTGTGGTTTAAACATCTGCCTCAAGGAAACTATTACAACCACTGATAAGGACCACTCTATGGGCATGTGTAGGGGGCAGCCGGAGGTAACAGAGGTAGAGAAGTGGTAATTTATGTGTAAACACTAATTGTCTTCTTTTTGGCGTGCTGAGTTTTAGGTGTCACTTAGGGTCGGAGTCAGATGGGAAGGAGGAAGCCAGCAGAGCCAANCAGTACAAATAAATTGGTTTTAACGCTGTTATTTTAATATGATGTAGGACAGCATTACAATGCTTACTTTGCAGGGCAAGTAAAAGTGAACTTTAAAAAACATGGCATCCTACGCAGTGCAAATTCAAAACTACGGTGTCCTGCAAGGGACAAACAGTGTGAACTGTCATATTTGCTGAGGAATTAAAGGCACAAAAGTGCCATCTAGTGAACTAAACAGGTAACTGCCTTACACACACATTAACTTCACTTTGGCTACCCTTTAAATGTGAATACTGTAATAACTCTGCTAAAAGAGTTAAGTATGAAAGTGTGAATATGTACCATTAAACCTTGATTTTAGCACTGCAGATCACTGCAGACAAACAAGGAATTTATCTCCGGTTTTACAATGCTACTTGGTACATACATATAAATATAAATATACATAAAAATATATATACAGTTAAAACAAGACAAGACAAGAGTTGGATGGAGACAAGAGTGTTGGATGGGTCAGACAGTGCAAAATGAAAATGCAAGTGCAAAAAACAAGATAATAAATAAGAAATATAAATATGCGGGCAGGGGATGAGTGTATATATACATTGTGTGCAATGTTTGATGTCAGAGGCTATTGTTCCTGTGTGATTGATTTAAGTGTTCGCCAGAGTGATGGCTTGTGGATAGAAACTGTTCTTGTGTCTGGTTGTGCGGGCGTACAGTTTTCTGTAGCAACGGCTGGATGGGAAAAGTTGGAACAGGTTATGCCCAGGGTGAGATGGATCTGTGTTAATGTTTCCTGCCTGTTTCCTCACACATGTATAGGTCCGGGATGGAAGGCAGTTTAGTACCAATGATCCTCTCTGCAGTCTTGATTGTCCTTTGTAGTCTGTTCCTGCCCCGTTTGGTTGCTGAAACAAACCAGATGGTGATAGAAGTGCAGAGAACAGACTGGATTATTGCAGTGTAGAAGTGGCTCAGCAGCTCCTGAGGCAGGTTGAACTTCCTGAGCTGGCGCAGGAAGTACATCCTCTGCTGGGCCTTTATTATGATGGTGACTATGTTGTGTGTACACTTCAGGTCCTGGGAGATAGTGGATCCCAGAAACCTGAATGTTTCCACAGCAGACACAGTGTTGTTGTGTATGGTGATGGGGGGCAGTGATGGGGGGCTCCTCCTGAAGTCCACTGTCATCTCCACAGTCTTATGCCCGTTTACCTCCAGGTTGTTCTGACCACACCAGAGGACCAGCTGTTCCACTTCTCAAGGTGTGGCAGTCAGAGGAAACAAAGACACAGGTTAAGCAGAGACTGAAGGCATGATTGCTCAGCTGAACGGCTCCACAGTTTTCTCATTAGTGCCATGGGTGCTCAGCTTCGAGGCACTCCTCTACAGCTAGAATAGCTGAGAGGAGTGCCCGAGGCATCTATTAATATTCCTTCAGGCTTATTATTATTATTCTGCCAAATTTTGGCGCATAACTCGTCCCGCAGCTTTGAGAAAACCCCGGTAATATATACATCAAAACGTGTGTCTTGATCCCGAAAGAGGTGCTATGACTTTTGGTGTTAAAATTCCAATTTTTCCCAGTTATTCCCAAAATACTGGGAATAAATAATGCATTAGGAATACATTGGAATTTTCTTTAAAAACCTACAAAATTTCACCTTTTTTCTGAGTCACCCAGCTCTCTCATACCTGCACGTAGAAATGTGATTCAAACTATAAAACGGAGGAAAACTTCTGCTCTCTCCAAAACACAACAACTGTTTTTACATAACATGTAAACTTTTCAAACTATGAGCACTCAAAGGAGGAGTGGAAATCACTTTTTCTTCAAAGTTAGAGTGACAGCGTCAGTTGGCTAGAGTGCATGAAGTAGTAAAAAATAACCTTTATTTTTATTTTTAACTCGAGCTCACGGCCAAACCGTAAAAAGGAGACAAATAATTCTTTCTGAAAATGTAGACATAGTTGTTGGGATTCATAAAATGTAACTTTGACAGGCAGGGTCTGCACAAAATTTAAACGGGGGTGCCGAGTCCGGCAGCAATACCTGTCTCACTCTCATTGACACCTAATGTAATCGTCTTTTTTTTTCAAAAGAATCTCACTCTGTCTTCGCACTGAGCTTACTCACTCATTTTAAGGAATATCTGAATAAAATAGAGACTGTAAGAAACTTCTGGCTTCAGTGTCTGTCACGGTGTTTTCGGTTTTTGAAAAGAAGTAACAGTTTTCTCATAATTTGCAATTGTTTTAAGCCATGTAGAAGCCAAATTTCTGGACAGATTTTCAATTGCATGGCATACAGCACTCTGACCTGTTGCGTGTCGTGCCTTAGCAACCAGATAACCAACTCTCCAAGCTCCGCTAGCTTTACATTAGCGCATGTTAGGTCTTAAATTAATTTAGTTAGGTCTTAAATATGTAAGTCCATTTACTGCTTCCTTTATGCTTTTCTTTTTTTTTTGTTAAATGAGTGAATGAATTGTGACGGTCTCCCCTGAGACAGAGGAGAGGAGAAGCTACTAGCCCTCTCTCGCTGTCACTTCTTGTCGCGTTGCTTCCTCTCCCAATGTTAAATTAGCACACGAAAAAACATAAATAGTGGTAATTTAATAATAGCAGTTCATGGATTTATTAACCCTCAGGGTCCCTCTGTCCTTTTTTGGACATTTCTTCACTTTTCTTTTTTGATTTGCTGATCATTTTGCTGTGTTGACAGCTTGAAGGTACTGGATTCTGCACCAGAAAGCGTTTTTTTGACATATTTTTAAAATCTAATGTCAGTTACTGTACAGGTCTATATTTACCGTGGGTAACACATTTTGTACCTCTGGTTCCTCGCGTCAAAAAAGGACACAAGAAAATGCTATAAAATCATCGTATCAATATTTTTTTCTGCTTTTTTTTTGCATACATCTCTTAAACCACTTCAGTTCTGCTTCAAACCTACCAAATGTTTAGTTTTCAGGATTTTAACCCTTTAAATTCCAGTTTGAAGACATGTTGCCTCTGTGTTTTATTAAAAAAAAAAAAAAACAGAATATGAGACGTTTCCCCAACATAATACATGATGGAGGGATGTGACTTGTTTTATATCAAGAGACGCCAAGACCGTCCGAAGTACTCCCTGACGCTCTAATTAAGATACACTCGATCTGCGCAGCCTGAGAACTCATGACTGACAATGTTCTCAGATTTAACTATACTCACTTTTGGTATCCTCTTTTTTTAATATCAAGGACATTTCCTACAAAACCAGAATATATTCAGGTGACTTTGAACAACTGGGAAATAAATCATGTAATCATCCCGGCAGTAATAGCCCCCGTGGCACTTCAAAATTTACCCTGGAAATTTTTCTAGTTGTTTATTTTATTATAACTGTTTTTTTATTATGTGGACACATTGAATTTCCCCTAAATTAAAGTAATCTGTACTATCTTAAACTTAAGTAGTACACAGAAGAGGCAAATATGTACAAAAAAAAAAAAAAAAAAAGAAAAAAAAATATAACCTTTATTGAAAATATAAGTTCATAGCGCTAGACACCTCTATGCGATACGGATAAACTCTGTACACACCTAGGACAAAACACTGCGCACAGCAACACTACACTGCAATTTAATGGAACACACTACCCAAACGTCATACAAAATGTGCACAGCAAGCAATAAGGACCACTCCTCCTTGAAGACCACTCTTGTAGGCCGGCCGAAACCAATTTCACCAATAGGGGGAGGCAGAGGGCCCCCTTGACTCCCAGCGTTACCACTGAATGAGTCCCTGGCAGGACGTCAGATTACTAAAAGCTATTTAAAATACATGGCATATAAATGTGGCGAGGGTCTGGGTGGATGCTCACACTAACAGATGTAAAATATGGTTTAGAAATTTACACAGTGCACAACAACGCCACCCTGGGAATTTCACCCAGGGAATTTTGGTTCCAACTACTGGACACACAGGTTCGCTCTATTCAGTTAGCATAAGACGTGGTTCGTGGTATAAAAATATATATTTTATTACAATTGGTTAAAATAAATAACAATCAAAGTCATTCACACAAAAGAAGGGGACTAGTCAGGAGCAGAGGCTTACCGGGTGGACAGATATTAGTGAACGGGGAGTGGTTCACCCAAAATAAATATAAATAAATCACCCACGCACACACACGTTGAAGTAACCAACACCAGGGAGCACAACACATCAAAGGAGGGGACACCACCACCAGTCACCGACACCGCCGCCACCACCACCGGCCTCCAACAACTGAAACAAGAATAAAATATTAGGGGAGTTGCAACTCAAAACAAAAAGAAATAAACCAGTAATGGGCAAGTTAAACCTAGGAAACAAAGGTATAACCAACAAAAGAAAACCTAAATGCCCAAATGATAACTGCCCAATAGAAATCAAAGCAAAACAATTCAAAGAAAATACACAATTCCAAATATTGTTTAACACAAGAAAAACAAAGGAAATCTAATTAACTGATCAAAAGAAACCCAAAGAAATGAAACAAATTAATAACCTAAGTAATTAACCCAAATTCAACTTATACAACCCACACCTCACTCATACAATTAAATCGACTAAAAAAGGGAAATCCAGCTCAGTACAAGCAAGCCATGCAGAGGTACTGTGAGTAACCTGAAGGCTCCAGGTAGCCTGCGGCAAACAGTCTTATTTTGAAAAGCGACGGCTTTAAAGGTCCGTCGAAAGCTGCACACCGCCGAAACGCCACCCAAGCAGCAAGTAAAACAACAGCAGCAAAGCAGGCAAGAACAGGAAACAAGCTGGAAGTAGAGCCGAGACAAAGCAGCAGCCGTCCGATCTGTGGTTTCACCTAACCAGAATATATTATTAGCACTGTACAATTTAGACTGAAAATGATGCAGTTGCAACAGAGACAGGACATACCTTCAGCAGAAGTGGATGCGCGCACACACTCATACAGGAGGGAGGACGAGAGGGACAAATCCGGACATCAGCATTTCCTATGACCACACTAGCATTAGCTGTCGGCATACAAATACCATGATGCAGAGAGAGGACACTTACCACGCCAAACAGGAGCATGCAGGAGCGACAGAGCAGCACACACAGCGGGACGCACGCAGTGGTAAAGAGGGAGCCGGCCTTTTACCGGAAGCAATGTGGAAAGCGGAAGAGCAGGGGAGAAGGCCGTCTTAAATACGAGCCCCTGCTCACTGATAGGCTATTAGGCAATCAAGGTGCGTTCAAGGTATATTACCTGCAAAGCGTAGACTATACTGCCACATAAACAAGGGCAAAGAGCTCTTAAAACAACAATATATAAACATTACAATTTAAAATAATTGAGGCTTATCTCTGGTGACAACTTTCTGTCAATGTTTCGGCATAGAGCGTTGGGTGGGCTTGATGGGATGGGTGAGGAGCGTGTGATCTACACATAATCTGAATATAACTTGCATACTAAGAAATCTCGTCACTCTGGCATAACCCGCCATCCCCTCACCTATATGGGTGCATATGTAGACAATGGCCTCGTTTAGTTCCCCTGGAACTCCTTAGCCACAACTAGTGTTTCTTTTTGCCGCTGTTTTTTGTTGTTTTTTCACATAAAAGCGGGCTGCGCTGAAGTTAACTCTTAGTTAAATTTAAAGTAAAATTTTATTTTTGATGTTAACATTTTACTGTCACTGTTTTAGCCCCATAGGCAACCAGCCTCCCCTCCTAACTCAGGAAACAGATACCCTGCTTAGCTGTCTTTACTGTCGGCAACACTAAAAGTTGCAAACAGCACTCTCCCGCCACAGTGCCACAGCCAGCCCAGCCCCGAACAAAGCAGTTCAGTCTCTCTCATGCACTGCCGGCCGTTTATTGCCCACTTACCACCCGGTTGTGAATGGATCACTGAAAGCATGGTCTCAGTTTAGGTCACACAACAAAAACGGGCGTTTACCCTGTTACCTATTATATCCAATGGGTTATTCCTACTTTCACAAGTGGATTCTGCTTTTCAGCTATGGTTCAGGAAGGGACTACAATGTTTAAGGGTTGTTTCATTCCAGAAGAATTCTTAGACTGGCATCATCATGAACGTGGTCTGACATGTATATTGTTTTCAGGTTGTCCGTATGTCCGTACATCCCATTCTCGTGGACATGATATCTCAGTAATGCCTTGACGGAACTTCTTTAAATTCGGCAGAAATGTTGGACTGATTATACCTTGGTGGTCAAAGGTCAAGGTCACAATGACCTCAGAAAACACTTTTTTAGCCATTACTCAAGACCTCACACATCAATTATGACAAAATTTCACACAAAATGTTAATAATTTTTATGATTCTGGATAAACAGGGATGTAATCTGCAACTAGTCTGAATGGTGGAGGCGCACAACCACGAGGCAGTAATTCTAGTTTAATATTATCTTTATTTTTTTATTTATGAGTTTTTGTATATTTTATGTTATTTGGTGTGTTTACTGCATATATTCTGAATATTCTTTGGTATGTTTTTGATAGGTTTTTGTAAATGTCAATAAAAAGGTTTGAATAATAAGTGTTTACAAGTGATGTTTATAGAATGAGAGTCAGCCTCATGGACACTTCACCTCCAGACAAGCTGCACAACAGATTTTTACAGAGTGAGAGGCATTTCCAAATCAGATTAGATAGAATTACACACACTTCAATCTGAGACATGATCTGATTACAGCTTCAGAGTTGCACCATTTCAAATTAAAAAGAAACTGCAGAAAAAAGCATATGCACAGAAGTTCCTCTGTGTTTGGAACCTTTGAAAAATAAAGGTACTGTGTAGTGTAGGTTTGAGTAATACTGAATACACAATGTGTATGGTTACATAGTTAAGTGTAGTGTGTGCTGTGACATGTAACATATTTATATCCTTAAGGTATTCTTTCCTAGGCATTATTATGTGTATTCATTGTGTATTTAACGTTAGACTCATCAAAATACACTAAGCTGCTGTTTTAGTGCTAAAGCTTGACCCTGTATTCAATATCTCAGACCTGTGTGATCCAAACCTAAAATACATCCATCTTAATTAGGGTATATGTCTTTGTAAAGTAAAATTCATAATTTACCAGTAACTAAGTGCAAATTATCCTTCTGTGTTCTTATAGATTAAGCCAGTTATATTGGAAAATGTGTCAAAGTCTAATTTTTGGTTTGATTTTCATATACTAGCAGTATTTCAGGATTCATACTGTATGATAAAAACGACTTCCACACACTTAAATTTTCATCAGATGATCCACTCAGATCCCCTGATCTGACCCTAGGCTGAAAGCTTAGAAAATAAAGTGACACTGCATTGATTTAAATGTGTGGAAAGCTTTTCTATCATTTAGGTGAGAACTCGTCGGGTGGAGCAGTGGTCATCCTGCAATATGATTCATACTGAAACAAGTCTTCAAAATGCCCATGTCTCGTTTTTTTAACCAGTTTTATTTTACATGTAATCAGTCTATAGAGTGAACAGCATCACACTTATCATTAAACAGATCATCAGTGTTGTCAGACATTATATTACTCGAGCCAAGTTAATCATAGAGATAGTAATAATCAGTGTATTAATGTTGTTGAGTGCAACATACAAAGGAAATCAAAACAACCAAAGCTTATAATTTCTTTAATAACTCCTCAACATCAGAGTCGAAATCAAAACCCCCACATCCTCCCACTGTCACACACCCATGGAAACTTGAGACATACAATTACCTGAACATACCATCATACAGCAGGATTTTTTGAAGCTCTGAAACTGACTTGCTTTGGCAATTCTCTGTCATTATGCCACTTCAGCCATCACACAGGAAATAAAGAAGAAAACCTTCATCCTTGGTGCATGATTGAGGAGGAGTCAAGGGTTGATGAGGAGCTCTGGGGCCCTTTTCAGCTCCCATTCAAGCTTCATGGAGAATCGTCATTAGGCCCAGTCTCCACCATCAATAAACATTCAGCTCAAATACAGATGACCTCCATGTACCAAGTGCTGACAAAAATATATGTGCCTGGTTACACAACTTCTGCTGTAGTTTGTTTGTTCCCGTCTATTATCTTACAGCCGAGACTGGTCATCTACAGAGGTATTGATCACTAAGCTTCTGAGGAAAGAGAGATAAACAAGCCCTTCAAGTGCCTTCAAATATGCAGAAAGGAATGTTGTGACAGTTACTGGATCAACCCAATTTAGCAATATTTAGATAAATACTTAAAAATACCTGGCCTGTGGATAATTTAATGATTATGCTTATTAACAACATAAATAGATATAAATATAGCTGGCACCAGGCCAGATTCGAAACTGGATTCACGTAGTTTGAATATGAATACCTTTCTGATTGAAGGCCTTTTTGTTCTGTTTACTTGCTTCTGAGCCTAATATTAATAACAGCTGATTTACGTTCATAAGTGTCCCTTATATATCAAGATTTAATAATTAATACATTAATAACTCATTTGAAAGTCAAATCAACCACCATCATCTTACAAGATAATGATCCAAAATGCTCTGTGTCGCTTCTCCACTGCATAGCAGACTGTGCGTACAGTTACCAACCTCAAAGTCTGCTTTAACAAAACTAAGATACCCCCAGCATTTAAAGAAACTAAGTCTAGAGTATTTACAAGGCAAATAACACCAACAACCCCCTGTAGTGTTACATGATACATGTGAGAATTGTGGTCCGTCCTTGTTTGGAGTGCCAAATGGTGAAGTGTAGGGATGCCCCAATCAGGTTTTTTTTGCCACCAATACCGATCATTTATGAATGAGATCAATCGATCCACGGCAGATACCGATCATTTTTGGCAGACACTACAGGGCTCCAAACTGCAACACATATGTGACTATTTTTTGTGAGTGTGCGAGTGAAAATTGCACATGGTCATTGCATGATCATTATTCATTAGGCTGTTTTGGTGCCCTGCATGTACTGCGTTGTTTTTTTTCCTTCACTGGCTCAGTCGGTCTGACTACCTGACCTTTCATCAGAATGCAGGTGCAGACAGGAACAGACAGAGACATTGGGCTAACTCAGTACCCGTGGTTGTGGTATGTGGGCAATGCTATGTTGTGTGCGTAGTGTAAGCAATGTGGTCCGTTCACTGCAGACAACGCTTGTTACTACCAAGTCAACACAATTTAAGCTTTAACTCCTGCAATTTAAGCACAAAACCTGCCTGGACAGAGCCCCTCCCCTCATCTTTTCAGGAGAACGAAATGGTCATCAAATTAAACTCTGCCTATAACAGAGCCAGGGGTTAAATTTGGCCAGGGCCCTGTGGAGCTGAGCTCTGTCCCCTTCAATATCATATCGTCATATCACACTAATATTTTCTAAATTGCCCAGTATACCTAATACCATGTGAGTAGCATATGCAGTCTCTCACAGCACAAATAGCTACATTTTACACTCTGTAAAATCATTTTTCTCTGTGGTGAGTTTAGGTCGCTACATGAAAAGATACTGACAGCGCTCTAGTGATCTAGTGATATAATTTTACATTTTTATTTAATATGATTAAAGAAGAGTAAGCCTTGGAGCCTCCTTCATGAAGAAATACGCCAGACCAAATCATGCAACCAGTGAAAAGTTAGTCTGGAGCCCTGCATTGCATTATATTTTGTGGTCCACATGGCTGAAATGTTTTGTTTTAGTGGCCTGTCACACAGTGAAGAAGGTGGGTGGCGGGACTACACTACAAAGCACACAGTGCCTCTCTCCGCCACGGACACAAGAGTATTAACCACGAGTGATCGGTTTTAAGGTTATTGGTGACTAGGATAATTTGTAGATCTACCGATCACTTATTTTTATGAAAATCAGACGATCATGATTGGCAGCCAATCAATTGGGGCATCCCTAGTAGTGTCAGCTAAGTTGTACATCACAGAAAGGTATACAAAATTGACTTTCATTTACTTTCCTTACACTTCTGAGCACGTTTTGTTTTGCTGTATACAGCAAACAAGACAAAAATGGTCTATGCAGGTTTAGACAAACACTAAGAATAATTTAAGACAACTGTCCGAACCTACATTTGGACTGTCAGTAGTAAGCAGCTAACATCTCTACAACCAACACACTGGATGACGACATCCAGCAGTGTATGCTGGTGTGTCACATGTGGGGTGCACCCACTGTCTGTCATGAAGAGATGTAGGAAAGATGATGTGGCATGCGTGTGTGTTCAGACACATTCACACATATCTGAATGACAGGAAACAGGAAGATGGAGAAAAATGGCCACTCAACCCAACAGTCTGTGTTTGGAATGACTAGAGGATGATATGTTAAGAAGCTTCATTCACGTTCATTCTTCATCCGTCTTTAAGTCTCTGTGATGCTCTATCCTTCTTCTCCTCTGCAGTAACATGACAAATGTAAATCTTCTGGCCTCATGCTGACTTATTTCAGCACAGTCTAGGCCCCTCTCTCCAGGTCTTTTAGGTCTCGGGATTGGGTGTTGCAAGCAGCGGCACGTTGTCCCTCCTCCTCCTACCCAACGGGGGGCGTCTGTACTGCTCCCCTTCAGCCAGCGTCTGGGGCAGCGACTTCCTCTTGCTCTCAGGCAGCAGCAGGATGGACAGCACGGCCAGCAGAGCCAGTGACGAGTAGACCACATGGTGCAGGAAGTAGCCGTAATGGTTCCTCAGGTCCATGAGCGGGGAGCTGAGACGGCCCACGCAGCCCAGGGCAAATACAGTGCCCACACCACTGCCCCTGACACACCAATCAGATTTGCAGAGAGTTAGATAAGAAAATTGAAATTGAATCACTTAGCTTAGCTTAACATGAAGACTGGAAACGGGGAAATAGCTAGTTTGTCTCTGTCCAAAGGAAACTAAATCCTCCAATCAGCTCCTCTAAAGCTCACTGAATAACAAAAAAAAATCTCAGCCTGAAGCATTTTATCCATTTATTTCCCAAAACAACATAAGCCAAGCTGTAATTTCAGGTTGATCCCAGTTAACAGAAATGTTTTCAGATGTCAGGAAACTTCTCATGATTACTAACAGCTATTGATAGAAACTCCCTCTCCTCTGTCACAATTTATTGCATTTTCCATGTCCTGATTAATTTTGGCAGCACTTACCTGAGCTGATATACTAATAGCTTGTACATCTCAACAGATACTATACTTTTACTATAGAACTCTGTGAGGAAAAGGCCAATTTAGCTTTTGAACTTCAAAGTGTTGTCTTTGCTGTCCTACCTGATGATGGTGGGCATGATCTCTGCAGTGAAGAGTATGCAGAGGGAGGCGGTGGCCTGAGAGGAGAACAGACCCAGCACTGAGAAAACTGTGATTGCCGTCTCACTGAGATCTAGAGAGAAGGAGGGGTGGGGTGGGGGTACGCTTCAATAATTATGCATTACCTTCAGTAATTATGCATTACCCTGATCAAGCGCAGCATTTCTACTTTTCAGTTTCAGATGATATATCATGATGCCTGCCAATCTAATCTTTTCTTAAAGCTTGTTCAGACCTCAGCATCACTAACAGCAGACAGAGAAAATCTCATTACAGCCCACTGCTTCTGGCCGGAGCCCCTGAAGCATGATTAAAGCACAGTCTGACACAGCTTTGACTTTGCTTCCACTGCAGTGTCCTACATAAACTCAATGTCATTCTCACCGTCAGACACATGGGGGAGCCAGTGTGTTTCTACACCAGGCTGAGGAAAAACAAATGAACAGGGCTGGCTAGTTTTATTGTAATCTATTTCATAATGCATAAAGTACAAGGTCAACATGACACACATGGTGTATGATGATCTAATATGACATTGGGTCAGAGGTCTGCATCAGATTAGCTAACTTTTACCTTCATTGGTCAAGGACTGAAGGACGCGAGGATCCTGACATAAGCCTGACATAGGCCCTGTTCAGACCTGGTATTATTTAATTATAAGACCTGTGCGCATCACATTAACTCACACACACACACACACACACAAGCACAGCGACAATGGACCTGTTGGATTGGCTAAAAACAACAAATTCCTGTTTATTTGCACATAAAGCGGGGAAGTGAGATCCAATCACAAGTGGTCAATCAACATGCACTTGTAGATGCATGTTAATGCCAGGTCTGAACAGGGCCATATTGGTTCTCTAACAGCAGGGGGTGACTTCTGGGGTAGTGGGGGAAAAACTATTCGAGATGTCCTTGGAGAACACAACATCTTGCTGCTGACTAAAGCCCACTTACACTCCATGAGTCCCAGGAGGATCAAAGAGGCCAGCCCCGTCATTGTCATGGAGAGGAGCAAAATGCCACGCCGACCGCACCTGTCCACAGTCGCCCAGAGCAACAGCCAGGCACCACCTCCTGCACACACAGACAACAGGTACATCCAGTAGAAACTGGGGGCGGTGCCTCTGACGTCACCTCGGAATGAGCTGTAACAGTGACTAATGCCATGGGAGATGAATCTGAGGGAGGAAGGACAGAAAGACAAAGCACAAGCAGCTGAGGATTTACAAACTGGTTTCAAAAAGAAAGGTGGAGGAGACACTGAAACATGAGACTACCACAACAACACACCCTGTGAATTAATGACAAAGTGTGGGAAGACTTACGAGGTGAAGCCGAGCACACACATGTTCTTCCAGATGTTCCTGCTGTGGAAGAGTTCAGGGAAGGACAGGTGCGGTCGTGAAAAAGGGGCTGGTTCTGAATCCAGCTCTGCAGGAAACAAACAGGACAAAAACACATTTTTTCTTTTTAATAAACAGTTCAGCAACACAGAGAATAATGACCGGACATGTTGTCTCTTTTAACAATAACTCACTGTCAATTTCAGGGACATACAAGCTCAGTTGATTCAGATATAAGTAGTAGAGAATTCAGTTTATACCACACACTAACTCAGTAACTGTGAGCAGGAAAGTGTTTATTATACCATTTGTCAATGACTACAACTCCCTCTCTGACTGACAAGATACCACAGCTCTAATCATATAACATGTTTAATTAATTTATTCATTTTATTTATTTATAAACACTTCTTCTTGTGTCTTTGTGAAAATTTAGCTAAATTCATCCACCGATGAAGGCAATTAAATAAGACTGAAAGCTCTGCGGGAATCAAGCAAGTAGACCTCGAGTTAACTTAATGAATGAACTTTAAAGCTCCACATATATCCAAGTAGTTACATAGGGGGTATGTTCTTTGATTTCTCAAGTGCATTTAACACCATCCAACCCCCCATCCTTAAAGACAAGCTGGAAGGGATGGGGGAGGATCCCTGCTTCACGTCCTGGATTGTTGATTACCTGACAAGACGACCACAGTACATCAGGCTGGGTAACTGTCTCTCAGGGACAGTCATGAGCAGCACTGGGGCTCCACAGGGGACTGTTCTGGCGCCATTCCTGTTCACCCTGTATACGGCAGGATTTAAATACAACTCTGATTCCTGTCACATCCAAAAATACTTGGATGACACAGCTATTGTGGCACGTATCAGAAACAGGCAGGGAGAGGAATACAGAGATCTGACGATGGCATTCAGTGAATGGAGCAACAAGAACTGCCTCCTTCTGAACATCTCCAAGACCAAGGAGATGGTCATGGACTTTCGGAGGTCTAGGCCCACCCTTCAGCCAGTCAACACTTGAGGGAAGGACAGCGAGGTGGTGCACACTTATAAATTCCTAGGTGTGCACCTGGACTGGTCCCTGAACATGGATGCCATCTACCGGAAGGGGCAGAGCCAGCTCTTTTTCCTCATGAGGCTCAGGTCCTTTGATGTCTGCAGTGAAATGCTGCACATGTTTTATCAGTCAGTGGTGGCCAGTGTACTTTTTTATGCTGCAGTTTGCTGGGGCAGCAGCATGTCCGACATGAACACAAAGAGACTGGACAAGCTGGTAAAAAAGGCTGGGTCTGGCAGGAGTCTGGACTCACTCAGGACTGTTGTGGAGAGACGCATGCAAGATGGAGGCCATCTTGGACAATACCAACCACCCTCTCCACAACATTCTGGCAGGACAGAGAAGCAGCTATAGGTGCAGCAAACATCTCATCTCACTGCGCTGCAGAACAGAGAGGTTCAGGAAATCCTTTGTTCCCACTGCCATCAGGCTATACAACACCTCAGCCAAAGGAAGTGAACTAATCTAATTATTATTGTTTATTTATTACCAACTGTTATTATTATTATTATTATTATTATTATTATTATTATTATTATTATTATTATTATTATCAACAATGAGCTAATGGACACAAATTTTCACTAGGGGATAAATAAAGTATCTATCTATCTATCTATATTTCTGACTATTGAACACAGTTATAAATTGTTGCCAGTGAATGATTCCTATTTATGTGAATGTGACAGTTAATGAATTATGTATCATTAACTGTAATTACAGTTTTGTTATCGCTCATTCATTATCTTTTTATACAGGAGTTAAGAAGTTTCATTCATCAAATATCATTATATCCAATTACAGTGTGTCAAGCGGGGCGTTAAATGTTACTGCTGCAACTCATTCATACATCATTAATTAACTGGGCAAGGATCATTGGTGAACACAGTGTCAATACCATGCATCTGCCCAACAGTGCTCTGAGGTTTTTAACATCTAGAAAAACCTCTAAATAATGAAGGCAAGGATGTGAAAACATGATTTCTACAGTGCAGACATTTGCTTTCAATTTTAGAGATAAAATGCGAATTAGTCTGAATCCAATATTATAAATATGCACCAGGAGCTTGGTGGCTCAGATGAACCTTTACCCCAGATGTTCTGGACTCTCTTTAATGAACTGCTCAAACATCATATTTATCACATAATGGATACTTCAAGATTGTCAATTGCAAATACTCTGATGACATGTTTAAGAAGGCTGCTACTGAAAATGATGATGACTTCTACTTAAGCCTTTAGCTGTAAAAACATTGTTTTTTTGTGATCAATAATTTATTGCATAAATAAGGAAGTAACAACAAAAAAAAATAGATATTACTGGAGGGAAAAAACATATGTAAATTATAGTATGTCAAGTGTGCTAACATGAAAACATTGTTAAATATAACAAATGTTCATCTGCTCGTTTAATGCAGCACTCTCTTCCCCTCCAATATCATCAGATGCCTGGGTCTAACTTTCACCAAATGTGAGAAACATGATTACTGTCAATTGTCTGTGAATGACCGCTTGGTAGAATTATGTGATGCTTTTAACTCATAGTGGCAACAGTGCCACTAAACAAGAGCAAACTCCTCACATTTATGCATGTAAACTGTCCAGCTCACATTATTTTGTAGCTGCTGCTTGGTCATTGTGCTCCATTAAAATCTCATTTTTATGCAGGACCTATGAGTCTTTAATAAATAATGAATTATAATGGAGCATCATTACCTACTCTTGGTAGTGATGTGTGATAGGTATTCATGTTTTCAAATGAAGATATAAGATATAATAAGAACCAGAATCTGTTCAGCCTGACACTGATTAGTTGCTCTTGTTTTAAGAAGCAGTGTGAGGAAAACGCTGTTGCTGCACACACACCTGTGAAGCTCTCGTCATCCCTCACATCTCTGTTGGAGTTTCTTCTCTCGCTGAACGAGTTCATGTCTGCAGATCGCTCAGACAGAAGGAGCCAGCGAGGGGACTCTGGAAAAACCCCAGGAATGCTGCAGGAGACCAGAGACAACACAAGCCTGACTCATTCTTAGATCTATGCTTACCTTCACTAGCACCAACTCTATTTGGACATATTAGGATTTTGTGCTGTAACCCAGATTTGCTGCCTCAACATGGAAAATAACCAGTTTGGAAGAATTCTTTTTCTTCCATTGTTATTAAAACCCGAAATTCACAGCCAGTAATCTCTGTATAATCTCTGTTACTTTGATTTTGAAATTACAATGAAGGCTTATCTTGTAACAGAGGTCTTAGAGGACCTTAAACAAAGTGGTCCTGATGTGTTCTGAAATGAGCTAAAAGGCTTGGGGTGGTGAGGGAACTGGTATCAATACAATCCAACAAAGCTTTCAGGAAGTCAGTTGGCATCAAGACACTTCAACTATTACACTTCACAATATCAAAAGGCTATCAGGTTCCTTCTTTCTCCTGGCCTAATTCTGCAAGTTCTCAGAAAAAAAATGCTTCTGATATCTTAAAAGACTCCAAACTCGTACCTATAGCTGAGAAACAGTGTTAGTGGTGCAGCCCCGGCTCCCAGCAGGCCCCTCCAGGACTGGCAGCCCAAGGCCACGGCCAGCAGCAGCAGCTCTCCGGTGACAGTCATCAGACCAGCCAGCATGGTCACCACCAGCCTCAGAGAGGGCTCACACAGCTCCAGACCTGACAGACACAAAGCAACCCTAATAAATCTTCATATTTACAGTTCCCATCTCTGCTGTTTATTTGTGGTTTACATCAGTTTCATATTAGTGGAACCAAAATGAAACATACTTTCACCACACAGTAAGACAGATTTTCATCTGCCAACTCTTATCAAAAATGGAAACCTAAACCCAGAAACACCTAGGGTGATGCATGAAAGCTGTGAAGAAAGAAGTGTATTTATTTGTATTTTAGTTGGAAAGCAGTGCCCATGTGGGTGGAAAGCAGAACATAGATTTTATTTTTATGATTATGCTATAGAATTGGTTTGAGATGTTTTTTTTCTAACCAGCATGAATCTATAATGACTACATGAGTAAGTAAACCCCAAACTTACATTTTTTACGTGTTCATAGACTGTTTCATATTCAAAACATAGATATTTAGATAAATTTAGAATTAGTCATCCACTTTTACAAAGTGTAAATGAATGGTTACATCCAGAATAATTTAACTCAGTCTCTCTCAGGTAAAGTTAGTTGCTGGACCAGAGAGGGAAAACAACCTGGTTCATTCTGAAAAACAAAAATCCTCAACAAGTCAGATCGTCTCAGTTTGTGTCAGTTGTGTTTATCTGTCTGCTATAGTGTGTAACAGATCATCTATGAATTTTACTCAAACAAAGGAGGTGTTGTTTGAATGTACTCACGGGTGATGTACAGAGTGAGGTAGACTCCTGCACTAGCAGCCGCCAGGCAGAAACGCATAACAATGAAGATGGAGGGGTACGGAGAGACACACACCAGCACCCCAAACACCACCGACAGAGTCAGGGAGGTCAGCAGAGTCTTGGACCTGCCCAGCCTGAAGAGACACAGATACATACATATATCCCACATACACAGTACTCTATTACTCTATTATTATTATCATCACACAATAATAAGATGAGACTAATTACCACCTTGCAGTTGTATGCCTCTGCCACTTAGACTAGTTTTGGATTATATCCCTTGAGTCACATAAAATATTAACCATTTGTGTGAAATTTTGTCATAATTTCTGTGTGAAGTCTTGAGTAATGGCTAAAAGTGTTTTGTGAGGTCACCATGACCTTGACCTGTGACCACAAAAGTCTAATCAGTTTGTCCTTGAGTCCAAGTGGACGTTTGTACCAAAGTTGAAGAAGTTCCTTCAAGGCGTTATTGCGATATTGCGTTGACAGGGCCAAAATCATGTTTTGTGTACAAAAGCAATAAAGTGCAGAGACATTAATCTACTGTGAATATAAGGGTTAAGATACAATGGGGAACCACCATGTGAATTCTGCAACATAATCAACATCGTCCTCGTCATCATCATCTGCAATGCTGTTACCACATTCCTAGTTTCATGTCATTTACAAATAATTCAAAGAAAATGTTTATTAACAAAATATAAATAAATATAAACATATATACAAAACAGATATTATCTAAGTTTGTTTCAAAAAGAAACTGGAATTACCACTTCTGGGTTGTATTCCTCCATCAACCAAGCAAGTTACAGGAAATATGGTCACAATTTCCCCTTCCTGAGCTACAACATTGAATAATAGCCAGAGGTGATTTTGCAGAACATTATGATCTCACAGTGACATTGACCTTTGACCTTTTGGATATAAAATGTCATCACTTCATTTTATCCCAATAGACATTTGAGTAAAATTTTGTCATAATTAGTGTATGAATCTGTGAGTTATGGCCAAAATTGTGTTATGTGAGATCACTGTGACCTTGACCGTTGACCTTTGATCACCAAAGTCTAATCAGTTCATCATTGAGTCCAAGTGGACATTTATGCGAAATTTCAAGAAATTCCCTCAAGGCATTACTGAGATATGGCATTCACAAGAATGGGACAGGTGAATGGACCAATGGATGGATATTACATGAATATTCAGTACTCTTAGCTCAAACCACACCCATCTTCGAACTCAGCCTTCCTCTGACTTTCAGGTTGTGATGCTATCGTGGTGAAAAACAGACAGACAGATATCTGCATACAGAGATTGTGGGTAATGTCCAAATAGGCCGGGGAGGCTTGGGGCTTGGCCCAGGCAAACCGGTGTGGAGTAGAGCAGGTCCCAAGGAAAAGAGAAAGCTAGTGGTGGAACAGGTTCGTAGACAGGAGGAGATATTAAGGGGTGCAAAGGCAGTGGCTCAGGCTAAGCAGGGACAGTGGTTAAATTGGGAAGGTGTAGATAAGAAAAAGCTTAGCTGGAAAGAGCTGTGGAGTATGGAGGAAAGTAGCATTAGATTCTTGATAGGGGCAACATATGATGTATTGCCAACTCCCCAGAACCTAAAACTCTGGGTAAATGGAGACCCGCTATGTGCATTGTGTTCAGGTACTGCAACTCTAAAGCACATTTTGTCAGGCTGTAAGGTTAGTCTGTCGCAAGGCCGGTACACGTGGCGACATAACCAGGTTTTAAAAAGCTTAGCTGCAGGAATAGAAGACCTACGGAGGCAGGCAAATTTAGGAGGGTCTAAAACAAAGAGAGTTGCAATAAAGTTTGTGCAAGAGGGAGAGAAAGTTGGTAAGACAGCAAGGAGGCAAGGCAGCTTAGAGGATGCTTGTGATTGGGAAATGCAGGTAGATTTAGGAGGAAAGCTTGTTGTTCCCCAGGAAATAGCCAGTACAAAGTTAAGGCCTGACATAGTCTTGTGGTCTAGGAGTAGAATGAAAGTATATTTCATAGAGTTGACTGTTCCGTGGGAGGCTTCAGTTGAAGAAGCATATGAAAGGAAAAAGCTCAGGTATGCAGAGTTAGGGGCAGAAGCAGAGCAGCGAGGATGGAAAGTTAGGATTTGTCCAGTAGAAGTAGGATGTAGAGGATTTGTAGCAAGGTCTGTTGTCTCTTTGGTAAGGGAGCTAGGAGCAAGTGGACAGAGTGTGAGGAAAATAGTAAAAGACATGTCAGATGAGGCAGCAAGATCCAGTCAGTGGATTTGGATTAGAAGAAGTAATGGTAGCTGGGGGCCCAGCAGGGGGAGCACTTAGGATAGACAGACTCTTAGGAGAAGCAAGGAAGAAAATCCAGGAAGAGGAAGTGTTTTTAAGTGGAGGGTGTGGCCTGTGTGAGCCTCTTTGAGACCATGCGGTTAGTTCAGGTGAGTTGGTTTGTTTGTATTGCTCTGAATTGGTCTGTAGTGTGTCTCTGACTGTCTAGGCGAGTTTGTTTGTTTTAGGTGAGTTGTTGGAGAGTGGGGGAGTAGGGGGAGGTAGAGCACAGCCTAACCCGGCGGGGGAGAGCTAGCCCAAACAGGCACCTCTCCCTGACTCTACCTCCCTCATTCAAAATGGCTGCCATTTTCTCCAACTGGTTAGGGGAGTTTGTTTGCTGAATCTGCTAGTGTGTTTTGTCCGAGTTGATGATGTTGTTTGTGTTAGCATAGGCAAGGTAAAGGAGAAAATAGTTGTGGTGTGAGGAGCAGTGATGGCTGGCATTAGGGGGATGACTCTGGGACGCCAGTGATCACTGTCTAGCCTCCTGGAGGTGTCGTGGGACCAACTAGACGAAACACTGGTGAAAGGAGGTTCCCACCTGATGACCCCAAAGACATGTTAGTTATCACTGCTCATTAGTCTGTGTAGCTGAATTAATAGTTACCATAGGGCTTAGGGAGTTATTCACTGAGTCTGGTCCAGTTTTTACAGCACAAGTTTCTTGTGTTTATCTTAAATTGCCAAAGTTCTTAAAAGATGAAAACAATACCAGCCACACCGTCTCAGCTGCTGATGCAATCATAATGATTACCAGAATACTGTGTCTTCTGCAGCTCAAGTCTGAAGTATAACTGATCACTACATGTGATGATTAGCCAATTCCCAGCTTCATGTAGGTGCAGCAGTTTTGTTTCCACACTGTAGGTTAGTACTGTTCCCATTTCTTCTTTTGTATGTTCCCAGGAGGCAGTATTAATTCACCAGTCTTAACAAACAGATGCTATGCTCAGTTGGTCAGCAAATTAATGAAGGCTGTTAGCTGATTAAACTGGCATCATCTACCTCACAATGCCCCCACAACTACAGCTTCCCTTGTGGGATGATTTTAAATCCAACAATGCAGCACATACAGACTGATCCATAATGTCAATTATCTGAGGCATTTGGGGTGTGTCTAATGCAGACTGCCGAGCCTGAAATCCTAAAATTTAGCAAACTAAAGCTTACAAATTCTTTAGCATTTATTTTGATGTCATTCATGGCTTGTTCATAGTAAACTGGTTTGTAATATATTCTTCAATGTTTCTGTGGCAAACAGTAGCACTTCTCCCACAGAATGATTTCTTACTGTGATGAAAAGCCAAGTCAGATGACCTGTGGGCCGTTTGATACTAAATCTTTCTTCCTATCGATTGGTGGCCACGAGCTGCTGACTGACAGAGGAACCACTGGCAGACATAGTAAATCTATAGCTAATTTCATTTGAACATTAACAACCAAGCTACTCTTTGTACATTGTGTGTGTCAGTGGACATGTCTCTGTGTGTTGCATGAAGAATTTTGAAGTAGTGAAACTGCAAAGTAAAGACAAGGTGCTGAAGAATGATGAACAAAGTGATCTCAACAGCAAAGATCACTGCAGACAGACAGACTGAGTTGCACTGGGACAAAGTGAAAACATGTTTTTATAATTTTTTACAAATGTATTAAAAATCTAAAACTGAATTCTCTCATTTACAGAAGCATTCAGACACACAGACCTATTAACAAAACTGTGTGTGTGTGTGTGTGTGTGTGTGTGTGTGTGTGTGTGTGTGTGTGTGTGTGTGTGTGTGTGTGTACGCATTTATTACCTGTCAGCAGCATAGCCCAGACCCAGACAGCCAGTCAGGACACCTAGGATGAAACATACCTCCTCCACTGGAACCAACCAGTATTGGCCACACACCAGATCCCACTGGACAGCACAAACACAAGAGAGGTAAGACATCCGGTAAACATTTGTTTGAACCAGGTAGAACCAGAGGCCTCTACTACAAAGCAAGTTCAACATACCCAGGATATCTTTTCATTATCTGCCTCAACTGAACCTAACATTGGCTGTCCTGGATAACCTATACTACCAAGTTGGTTAACTCTGGGTTTACCTATTCAGCTACGAGCGCATTCATGTGAAAGAGGTGGATTGTCCATTATAAGCAACATCGTCAGAACCATGAGTAAAACAGTTAATATGACGTGAGAAACGCTGATACCTACCAGTAAATTCAGTTATAGCAACTTTAGCGCTTTACACTACTACTCGCATTCACCCATTCGCATACACATTCATACAGCTCTTGCTATATACACAGCGCACCTCTATCACACATATCACACACTATTCTGACAATTATTTTTCAGCTAATAGGTTACCCTATAAATGTGAGAGAATGGTGAAAAGTGCTATTACTATTTGTCAAGGTTCAAGTTTACATCCAAACCCCAAAGGATTACAGCACTATGAAACACAGAACAACAGCAAATCCTTACATTAGATAAGTTTAATCACATATTTTTTCTTGCTAATAACTTAAAACGATTATCAAAACCCTTGGCAATCAATTTTCTGTCAGTTGGCTCATCCATTAATCAACTAACAGTTTCCCTACTTCCTATGTTAAAGGCGACGATTATGCTTGTTTCCAGTTCTCTATTTTTATTCTGGGACTCTACTAGAATGATTCACAGTTCAAAAAGTCTTTAATTATCTCAAACTGCATTTTGTCCTGGTTTAATAGTTGTAAATATGGGAAATGCACTAAAATGCAGACTGAAGTGAAAAACGTTGCAAGTAAAATGTTATTCTGCTGTCATCAAAAATGGATAGTATACCACTGCAATGTGGATTATTTCAATGATGGAGGACATTAAATGTCTACAACAGCAGATGGTTCTGGGAGAATGAGCTGAGTTTGGAGCAGACAACCATATACATAAATCTGTGACCTGATCTCAGCTCGATACAGGAAGTACAAAAACCTGTTGGACATCTATTGTTCAGAACAGACTGGATCCTGACCTTTTGTCTCACATGGATTTTACTTTAGCATAGATTTACCTCATTATCTGACATTTTGGCTACATTTATATGAAAATCTGACAATGTAATATTATATACAAATATACACACATACATATATATATATATATATATATATATGCTGCACTAACTCTCAATGTTCATAGGCTTTGGGACAAGTTACCCAAAAAAATCACCACCAACAAATTACACATATTATAATAAAGATGCTTTTATGTTATGTCTACACCTATATGTACTTTTTATTAATCCTCCCTTTTATTAAAAAAAAAAAATTTAAAGTGTAAATACAAAATAAGGTTTATCAAAGAAGTACCATTTCAATTTCAGAGATTGACTTCCTAGAGATGGCTGAAGAAAATCTTTGGATGTAAGAACACACATGCTTTCATTGTATTTTGTGGATTTTCCATGTGGATTATTTCTACTCATTGGTAAATAATTACATGCACAGTCACAGGTGTAAACAGGACTGGATTAGATCCAATGACATCACAGGCATCACAGGAATGACTCTTTTGAACCTTCTTTAGACTAGTGATACAAACACAGGAAAATGTAAGCACGTGAGTGTGTGGCCATGACAGTCAGAGGACAGTGGGTGTATTACTGTCATTTCTAGTTATACTTGCAAGGAACAGGAACAGTTGAATGTCGGCACATCTGTTAAACAGAGGCACAGATATCTGCTCTCAGATCAGAGTTTTACACTAAGGGCCTGATTTACTAAGATCCCAAATAAAGAGCGCTAAATTGCGTGCGCACAGGGATAGATTGCGCGCGCTGCCTGTTTGGGTCTTGCGAGTGATTTACTTAGATTAACAGCGCAGTTGACTACAGGCGCAAAAGTGATCGAGCCGGCCCTATTTAAATGAGGATTTTGCGCGAGTTAAGGGTGTTCACCGTGGCGAATCCAAATGAGCAGATCCAATTGGACCGGAATTGGAGGTGCTGGTACAAGAGGCAAACAAGCACATTTCTGAGTTATAGCAAAGGAATTTAACCGTTATTAGGAGGAACGCAATATGGGAGGCAATCTGTGACAAGGTTAATGCTGTGGGGGAAACCAAAAGAACACCGGATGAAATGAAGAAAAGGTGGCAAGACATTCGTAGAAGAACAAAGGGAAAAAATCGCACAGAATAACAAATCGGCAAATAAAACAGGTGGAGGACCGGCGGAGGAGGACCCTCTGTCTCCCATTGAATAGCAGGTGCAGCTGACGTTCTGTGATGAGCAGATTACTGGGATAGAGGGAATATTTTTAATTCATTCAGGTACACCACATAAGACATGAACGTGCGTCATGAACGTTCTTTAGCTGTGCAATGGAAAAGCGTAATTGCCAAAAGGGTTTTTTTGTTTGTGCGTTCCAGCAGGGGCGCAGAAGTGTGTGCGTTTTCATTTGTTTTAAGTTTCAGGAAAAAATGACAGGAACTAGGCCGAACTAAATGTTTCCTATGTCTAAAAGAAAGTGGGCTTTAGTACATAAAAATGTGAGTTTTTGGTTTTGTCAAAATAGCACAAACAAGAAACACTTGACATTATGATGCAACATTTATTATTTAAGGATTTTCTGAACTCTGAACGAATGACTTTTTTGTTTTTTTCTTTTTCAAAGGACAATCATGGCATCGCCGGATAACCGATATGTCTCGATTATTTTTTCTTCTGCCATTCCAGAAAGAGTGACACAAACAGAAAAGATGCGTTCTCTCCGTTGCCTGTCGTGCCTACGCCGCCTCCTTGCAACAATGACCGCAGCCATCTGTGCGCACGGCTGTGCCAGGTAGCCTAAGACTCGACTTTCAAACGTGCTAAATATAGACGCAAAAATAATCAGCGCAATTAGTTTGAGGTTTGGTAAATCTCATTGCGTGCGCAAAATGATTCTATTTGAATCTACTCCTCCCAATATTTTGCGCGTTCTGGCAGGCACGCCTATATTGCATATTCATGAAGGCAGAAGCGCAAAATGGATAGCGCGTGTTATTTTGCCCGACTGACAGACGCAATCCTCGGTGCGCCCGGTTGGTAGATCAGCATCAACATGTGTTTGCGCGTGCTGTCGCGTTTGCGCACGTTTTTACACACGCAAAGCTTTAGTAAATCAGGCCCTAAGTCGTGACACACTAGTTTGCACTAACAGCTGAGCTCTGCTAATGTCACTGTCTGCTGGCCACTAAGAGCAAAATTATTTTAATCATATAAATAGAATGAGGGAGGAGAGGGGGAGAGTAGACGGCCGGTGATAAAAAGGCCTTGTATTATCAGTCCATGCACAGAAACATAAAACCCTGTCACATAATATCAGCCTGTTGCTGAGGCACAGTGTCACAGCAGTGCACAGTAACCGGTTAAGGGCACCACAGCAACCCACAGTGCTCATACGAGTGGAATGCTTTGGATGACAGAGGGAGGGAAAATGCACACAAACAAATTTGGAAACTCCTCAGACCGGTTTTGAGAATGAGACTCAAGCACCAATCAGGTATGTGCCTTTAGGAAGGCCAGAAACCTGCAGCCATTTTTTCCTTTCACATTTTTGAGTCCAGATGCTTTGAATAGGAACACTGCCTTTCTGCCACTGTGGGATGAACTTCACTGACACTTCAGAGAGAGGTTACATATATTTCAGGTTGAGGAAAGATGACAACTAGACATTAATCTAAAAATCTTCTCTTATAATATATAATTTTTTTATAGTGATGTCAATATGGTGATATATTAAATTTACTGGAAAAATCCATCGAAAAACTCTGTATAGGTGTTTGTGTTCGGCTAATCCAGAAAATGAAGTATCTGACAAATCAATATACTTAATTATACTGATGCAAACATCCTATAACAAAGGCATAGTGCTAAAGCAGCCCTGCTTATTGAGTGGATATATGACCCAAGGTTCCTGATACACCCAGATATCTCAAGAATGCAGTTGTGCTGTACTGCTACAACATTTTTGGTGGTTTACAGGTTCTTTTCCTGACATTTTTCCCAACCCTTATGACAAAAGGAAGAAAAAGTAAGAAGTATGTTCTGTGCATTAGCTCATAGATCCACAGCATAGAAATGTTCAGTGGAGTTCACCTCTAGTACAGTGACACAGTATCTATTGATCAGCAGCAGAGGTGAAGCTGATCAGAGACCTTCCTAATTCCTGCCCATCAGTCTGCCAGCTCAGCAAAGCAAAGCAGCGCTGGAGGAACAGATCATTATGACAGTAGAAAATACTTTTTGAGTTAAACCTAACTCAAAAGCCAAACATGTCTCTTTGTCTGTCCATGTCAATACTAATATGAAACCTGAGAGATGAAGACCACTATAAGCTTCCTCCTCCTCTACACAGATGTATTTGCAAACATGCTCCTGCTAAATGCTTCCCTTGGCAACGTTTGCTAATTTCAGCTCACTGCAGTGGTGTGGGTGGATTACCAGTAAACTGCTCTAATACCACGAGCTGGAGGACTGGGTGTGGCTCCTACATCAGTAGGCACAGAAATGAAAACAGACCACAGGCCAAAGAGTTTCCACTCAGGCCACCAGCCTAAGGGAAACAAAATGTTCTCTCTTCCACTGTCTTCCCCCTATCTGCTGTTTAAATACACAGTGATGAATACTAGAAGTGAGTTACAGTTCTAGTTTAGAGTTGCCAAGTTGTGGCCTGCAGGCAAATAATTAATATTCCCCAATCCCTGCTTCATAAGCAGTTTCTCTGGTGCCCTAGAGCAAGACATTTAAAAGGCATTATTCCTGTTTGTGCATGTTTTATCCCATTAAATACAAACTGCTGTTGATCCCATTCTAAAGCATAACTTTTAAGACATTTCTTGTACATGGGAGTCCTTTTAATTCAGTCTCTCTCAGTGTCTCAGTGCCACAGTCTGGTTTTAAGCAGGGACTGGTCTTCCTTAGTTATATGTTTAAGGACACTGACTTCTGAACTTTCAAACATGACTCTGATTATAATATCTCTCTCATAGCCCTTTCAGGTTGATCCTGTGATGTAGGTGAGACTCACAAGCTTTGCCCCGCATGCCATCACATCTCTGCGCTCACGCTCTGACACCTTAACAAAGGCAAAAATGCATTTCTATTGGAGTCAAGAACTCTATTAAATAACACTGATGTAAACTACAACCAACTGCTTGACTATTGAAACAAAAACACAGAGTGAATGGGTGAGTGTATGAGTGCACACTATAGCTAACCTAAACAGAACCTTGTTTGTGATAAGTAATCCTGTAGTTTAGCAGTAGTGTGTATGGGACAACAGCACCTGGGATCAGCTTGTGACATCTGTCTCATATGAATACCTCAAATGTAAATGCGCGCATTCAGTAACATACATCAAACAGGAGACTTGTGTGGGAAAATGGAATCAGGGATCTCCCAGATCTCTTGATGTTAGTAACCTTGACAGCACCAACAAGGAAGGGTTTTCATAACAATCACTGTGCACACAACCAAAACATTACTAAAGGAAACTATAAGATATGATATAAATCAGCAATATGCAAGGCTCTTACGTTTTAGAAAATGAGCACAGTTAACACAAGAGCCATTTAAAGTGGAATGAGACTGAACACATGGGAAACACTGAGTTGGTCCTCAAAGGAGCTGCTTGGTAGCAAGAAATATGTGCAGCTGTATTAAAGTTTAGCAGGGCATTGCAAAAAGAGAGACACTGCATGCTCAGCAAGACAATAAAAGTAAGAAACAAACTTTAGTCAACACATCAACAAGAAGCTAAAACCGTGAGCAAGACCAGGACCACAATCAGAGAGCTCAGGATCCAGTCCGGAGCTTTACCTCAGTAACAATGTTGTTCCTCAGCCCTTCTGTGATGTTGTAGTCCCAGCCTGACTCGCAGTCCACCACAGCCGACTGGCTGCTGTTGACGTACTGCTTACACTGGGATGGGCCCCCACTATCCCCAGGCCTCTGTCCCTTCTCCCAGGGTAGGGAGGTGTTCAGGGTCTCCAGGGACTGCAGAGACCCTGGCAGGTGGCAGTGGTGGGGCGGGGAGAGGGTGATGAGGGGGTCAGAAGATAGCAGAAAGGCCAGGAAAAGGTTGGGCAGGATTGAGAGAGCGATTAGCACCCGCTGCTTCTTCCTGCCCAGAGCCAGCACCATCACCTCCCCTGTGGGTGGCAATGAGGGTGGGGCGGGGAGGGAGGAGGAGGATGGGGCTGGGGACGAGGGCACGGGGGAGGAGGGAAGAGACGGAGGGGGAGGAGGGCATGGGGAGGGGGATACCAGTGGGGGAGAGTCCGGAGATGTCATCATTGGGGGAGTTGAAGGTGGGAGGGGGTGATGTAGGAGAGCACTGTGGAGGAAAAGAAACACAACATTTTACAGTTAAGGGTTCTGTTTCTGTTCATGCTGGTTCACTGCCACACTGTAATGATTTAATGAGACCCCTAAAGTGAATAGAGCCACCTGTTTCCTACTATTACAATTCTGACTGTGCCTTTAACAAAAGGAATAACAGAAAACAACAGGATAACCCGTTTTAAATGTAGCCTACATGATGTACACTAAAACAAATGTTTTTTTTACATATAGAGAATGTTTCAATGCTCACATATATGTAATAACATCTGTTTTAAGGCAAATTAAATTGAAGATTATTTATTTTTCTGCAATGAACACTTAGAGTATCCACATCAGGATGTAGGTTCTTACAACAGTATTTTGTGATAGAATGGTATTCCTTGACAAAATTTACTTCAGATTCTGTATATGCTCATGTGTGCTCGCCACATGTGCAGTATCAGCCATGTTGTACTGTCAGCTGAGCCAAATGGGAAAGTTCCAGATAGTTCCAGAGTAAGAGGAGACAGAGTGAGGTCACACTTAAGACATAAATCTGTTCAGAGATTAAAAAAACAATGCTGAACAACACAATACTGAACCATACAGCAGCAAATTATTTTTGTGATCTAATGATACCCAGCCACATCCAAACTGAAACAGAAAGGTTGTGTTGTAGTAAGGCACTTTGGTGCCAGGATTATGAGATATCAACTTATACCTAGGTGTGGGTTTGGAACATCAACAACAAAACTCAGCAGATATTTCCAAAATTTTTAATCACTGACATCATTTCTGAGGAGTTACTGGTTCCAGCCTCTCAGTTGTGAGGATTTGCTGATTTCCCTTGCCTTGTGTGACAATGAAGTGAACATCTTTGGGGTTTTGACCTGCTGTTAAGCCAAAACAAGACATTTTACAACATCAACTTGGGCTTCAGGAAATTGTAAGGGGCAATTTTTTCCATGTTCTGACCTTGTATAGCTCAAACAATTAACTGACAAAGAAAATGAATGTTAGTTGTCCTAATTCAGACCTGTTGACGTTTTTGAGAGTCTTGTCACACACTAAAGACCAAACTCACCATGAGGGAAGAGCCTCAGTAACGGATGATTCAGACTGCATAGCTATCAGTATTCAAACAAGTACATGTGGAGACATTAAATACGTAACAGCACAAGTAAAACAGTTATCAGCAGCCTGAGCCTGTTCAAACCCTGTCCTAACCCGATTTTAATGCACATGGCTCTCCTCCAGCAGCCAGTGTTCCAGTTTCCTTGCACAGGAAGTCTGACAGAAAGGAATCCCACAGGGTTACATAAGAGTTTTTTCCCGGGGAGGGGGGTTGTAACCCACCGAGGACTAGCTTGCCGGCCTTTTTCACGGTAGCACCACACCAAACAACAGAGCAGTGGTGTGAGCGGAATAAAATGATAATCGGGCTAACTAACGCAGCTGGGCCAGGCGAGCCGCAGCGGACAAGACTCACACCTGCCACGATAAAACAAGCGCATAGCTGCCGCTACAGCGTCCGCCTGGCACCAGCAGTAGATGTCCGCCGTTACATACCGCTTTAAAGCGTAGTTAAATGTACACAGAGATACTGCTGGCCGTCGTCTCTTCCACAAGTCCAAACATTGCGGTCTGATGGGGGGGGGGGGGGGCACAGCAGAGAGTACTTTCTCCGCAGTCACCGTATCTCCTCCGCGCCTCGACTCCAGGCTGCTCTGTCCGTTACAAGAAAAGGCATTTTTGTCCCGGAGAAGTGTCGTAGTCTCTGAGAAACACCAGTTCTGCTGCTAACACAACAAAGGACACCGGACTGTTGTTAGTCCCGGGCACAGCTAACCCTGTGTTGTTTGGAGATGTGGGATGCCCGCCGGGGATGCTACGCCATTCTGCTACAGTCGCTGCTTCAGTCGAGGGCTCTGCCTGCCGACGTTACTCACAGTCCTGAAGTAGACATCAGAATAGTGCCGGTGGCGGACAAAGAGCAAATAAACAACCAGGAGAAGCCTATTTAAAGAAGCGAGCAGCCACAGCACACTTTGACAAAAACGGCTCAAATCGTGAAAGCGACGTCCCCTCGCATAACTGCTGTCGAAGATCGTCTATCTGAGATGGTGAATCACTCAGTAGTGAATCGGAGCGTTCTTCTGGCCAGAACTGTCTCGGTCATGAAGATAATAATACTAAATCTGTACCAGCCAATCACGTCCAGATTATAGCCTATTTATTTATGGCCGTTACCACTGAATGGACTGCTCTAATTTATAGGAAACCAGTGACCAGTGTAATCGTAGGCTAATTATAATTGTGTGTTTATTATTACATTCTTACCCTCTTGTGTTTTCAGGGTATATAGGCCTATTATTTTATATAATGGTTATTGAAGGTTAGAGATGAAAGCAATTATCAATTAATCAATTAGTTGTTGGACAGACACATGATTTAACTTTTTCACAATGGAATATTAATTAGAGTAATTTTTTTTTTTGACTTTAGTAAAAAGTCAGTGATCAAAAATTGCTTAATCATGGTTTCAAAGATTTCTATCCAAATTTATATCAAGATGAGTGCACGGTGCTAGGCAATAGCATGGATCATTTCTTGGAGAGTGTTACACTTCCTGTATTAAAGGAAACCCAGAAAGAGGAGTTGGAGACCCCTATCACACATAAGGAATTCCAGACCCCTGGAGGGCATGGTTTCACAAATGAATTTTATAAGTGTTTTCTGGATGTGTTGTCTCCATTGTTGGTTAAGTTGTATAATGACATTATAGACAATCAGGAAATGCCTTACACAATGTGCACTGCCATAATAAGTCTTCTTCCAAAACCTGCGAAGGACCACCAGCTAATGAGCGATTATCCTCCTGAACAATGACTATAAGTAAGTGTTTGTAAAAGTCATAGCTCTCCATCTGGAGAGAGTTGTCCCATCTCTAGTGAATCTGGACCAGGTGTGATTCGAAGCCGGGCGCCAGACAGCTAATAACATGAGGAGGTTATTTCAGGTTATGTACAGTGCTAGTCCTCTCCAGCATCCAGCGGTTGCAACATCGCTGGATGCTGAGAAAGCATTTGATATGATAGAATGGCCATATCTATTTTGTCAAATTATGGATTTGGCCCTTTCTGTATGAAATGGTTTAGAGCACTCTACCATGAGCCGGTCTCCTCTGTTAGGAGCAGTAACATTCTTCCGGAACCTTTCCAGTTACATCGAGGCATGGGACAAGAATGCCTGATAACCCCCTTAATATTTACTTTAGCTCTTGAGCCCTTCGTTTGCGCAATCTATGAAAATCCACAAATTCAGAGTGGGTGGACACCAGTTTAAAATAAATTTGTATGCTGATGATATTTTGTTGTACTCTAAGCGATCCACTCACCTCTATCCCCAAGGTATTAGAGACAATTAATTCATTTAGGTTATTTTCGGAATATAAAATAAATTGGAATAAAAGTGAACCCATACCACTAAATTATTCTACCTATTCCTATCACTTACACTCAGCGCCTGCTGCCGTCATCTATGAGGGGAAATGGGGGAAGAAAAAAACTGTTTAACTTTTTACTTTTTTTTTTACTATTTACTTATACTATTACAACTGTTACAACTATTATTTCGAAATATTACACAAGCCCACACAACAACATAAATACATACCAAAATCTATTAAAGGATGGGCAAGTTATCTGACTTGACCCCAGAATATCTTTCATTATGTCAAAACGACCAACGCTCTCTGGTGTGCAGGGAAGAAAAAGAAGAAAGGAAGAGGAGGAAAAACGGGAAAAGACAGAGGCACAGTAATGTGATGAAATGAATAGTGTCTATTGCATTGGTAGTTACCGTTGTTGGAGCAGAGTGTTAACTTGCTAGCTTACTTTTGGACGATAGTAACGTGGTTTGCTAATCAATAAATAGCTAGAGTTAACGTCGGCTAACGTTACTCCTGACATTAAATTCATCAGGGAAATTTGGAAATATTAATGTTGTGCCTATTTAGGTTTTGTTTTCACCTGCTGGCTGTGTAATACATTTTATTGACATCTGGTTTGCCAACTTTTGCCCTGCTTGCAATAGTCACACAGAGTTACTAAACTGAAATTAAATTGTTCATTTACGCTGTCTGCCATCTTCATTTACTCATTTACAGTTAAATCTAGACTGATGTCTACATGTATAATCTTCAATCTTCTTACTCTGTCAAAAGCAAGGTAACACTTGTGAGATTCATCAAGAGGTGTAAGTATCAGCCTAAATTTCACTGGCTATGAGTAAATGAAGATGGCACACAGCATAAATGAACACTTTTATTTTATTTTTATATAATAATAAAATTCCAACATATCTGATATATAAAATACGTATAGACATGCTGTGAATACAACTGTTTCACTGAGTTTAGTAAATCTGTTAGTTCTAGATTCACCTATCAAATGGAGACAAAGAACGTGTAATCACCTAATCACTTGGGTAGGGAGATGTAGACCTTCCACCTTGGCAAACAGACGGCTGGATGGACTCAATATGAAAGCGAGACAATAGCAGATTGTCAGCACCAGACAAAACTTGCCCATGTGTGCTGTACAACACATTATGCAGCTACATTATGCATATTGCATTTGCAGTTAATATTTTTTGTTTGTGCAATCATTTTTAATGTCTTCACTGGTTTCTTTAATATCTTATTTTGTGCAATTTTGTTTTCCTTCCTCCCATATCTACAGTTAAAAGCATTTATAACAAAAATAGCCTCACAAGGCACCCATATAGGTTGCCATAATCATCTGGATGATGGCCTAAAAAACTGGAACATGAGAAGGGAATGGTTGCAGGTATATATAAGCTTCTTCTCCTTTCCTCCCCTAATAGCAGTATTCAAGCACAGAAAAACAGACCTTGGCATCTCACATACCCCACATGAATGGGATAGAATCTGGCATTCAGCAACACTGTCCAACTGTGTAAGATTTAGAGTAATACAATTGAAAATACTGCATAGAGCATACATCACCCCCTCCAGACCTAAAAAGATGAATCATTCTCTCTCAGGCTTATGCTGGCATGGTTGTGGGGAGGCGGGCATTCTTGTGCACTCCCTATGGCACTGTCCAGCAGTTAAAGCCCTCTGGGAATAAGAGATATTCTGTCAAACATTCTAAACACATAAGCCTTAGCCTAGAGACATGCTTACTGGGCATCCAGCCCTAGACTTCCTTAATCTTATCAGCATGGAAGATGCTACGGCATCTCTGTCATGTTTGGACAGGGGAGGGGATGGTATATGGGAGATAATAAGTTAATTTCTGGACTCAGAACATCTCTCCCTCCTCTCCCTGTAATATAATAATGACCATTGTTGGACTTATAATACTATAAGTAATGTCTTTTTTTGAGTTTATGCTCAAGACGAAAGTATGTGATGTAAAAATATGTGAGTGTGCAAAGTATGTGTTTGTGTTGTTAAATCATGTACATGCTTGTGTTCCTATCGACACACTGTGTGTAGTAAGTACTAGTTAAGTACTTTAAAACTGTAACCCCACCACCCCTGTGTCCCTTTCTATTGTGAGTCTTGTCTGTGTGATAGTCATGTCTTCGTAGTGTTATAATGTCTTTCCGGTGTGTCTAGTTTTGTAAAAATCTGTAATAAAAATTAAAAAGAATTTAATGTCATTTTTCAAGTGAGAATACCAACTGTTCCCCCATGTTTCTGTGTTTCTTTAATTTTCTGAAGCAAATTGAATTTGAAATGGTTTATCAAAAAAGACATTTGAACCGTTACCTTGGGCATTAAGAAACCGTGTAACGGTGACATTGATTGCAAAGACCAAATGATACATTGTTTAAGATAAAATAATTGAGACATTCATTGAAAGTAAGAATAATAATTTGAGGCCTGTCAGAGATTAGTCTTGTCAGACTGTCATCAGACTTTGCTTGTTTTGGCTACTTAATGCTTGTGAACTTCTGCTTGTTATTGATATGTTGATACTTAATATTTTGTTTCAGAATTTACACATTTTTGTTATTTATATGTTTTATTTATGCTACGGTTAAATATAGCTATGTCAGTGAGCTTTAAGAGTGTTTTGGAGACCTAAGAGTTTTTTTACAAGAAACCTTGAAACCTTGCTTTGTATGAAAGGTGCAGTAGTACAGTGGTCAGTATCGATATTGTATGATTTTTAAACCTCATTATGCAGTTATGATTAAGTAAAACTGGATCTTTAATGGTTTGATTTGTGCCTTTGTTATTCTGTTTGAGACTGAATGCATGACTAGCAACACAGAACCAGTCTGTTTGGAAAGTAAAATGTGCAGCAATAGATTTGTTCTAGCCCCCATGTATTACAGTTACTAGCTTCATTTTTGCACAAGGCAGTAAAACATTCATGATTAGATAAAAACAGTATTTTTTTCTACAGTGGCTAATCAGTTGGTAGTGATGGGAGAAATGGTTCATGGAATCAGTGGCGAAGTGAGACATCTGTTATTTGTGTGCTCTCTGCTACAGGAGGCCTACATGTAGACCTCTGCCACATGGTGGAGCCATAAATCATACCACCACAGGGACAGCTCTGATGTCCTGCACCTCCATAGCACCTCCTTGTTTTTTTCAATATGCAACAGTTCAAATGACGTTTGCACAGATGAGAAATGTCACATACTGTTCCCTCATTTATTTACTGTCATATTTATCACTATGCTGCCACACAGCAGTTAAATTTACTCCAGTGATCTTGAAGAGCAGTATATATAGAGGTAGCAGTAGGGCCGAGTAGATTCATCACTATAGAGTTGTCCAGCTTCATCTTTACTGCTTTACTTCTGAGTTCTTGAATCTTCTCCAATACTGTGTCCTGAGCAGGGAAATAACACTGCTACCTTGTTTCTAGGTTTAAAAGATAGATAGATAGATAGATAGATAGATAGATAGATAGATAGATAGATAGATAGATAGATAGATGTCATGACCGGCCAAAATAACCTCACACTGATGGTTTCTAAAAATCTCTCAATTTTTTGTATAAAAATTGTCAATGAAGGTTGGAAATTGTGGGATTTAAAAGAGCTTGTCTGACTTTTTTGAGGAAAATTTTTAAGGATGGCAGTTGGAGTGCGCAGTTGGCTCCAGTTAGCGAGTGGAGTTGTGCCTAAAGACAGCAGACAACGCTGAAGATGTAATATATATCACAATCCTCTAAAGTGAAGTTACAGCAACACCACACGGAGTGAGCAAGAGAGAGGGAGAGAGAGAGAAGCTAGTGCTAACTGTTAAGCTAAAGTAACTAGCAGGTCTGAACAGCATGTAAACAACTGTGGAGTTAGTGAAAGTCGCAAAAAGTAGCAGAGAGTGCTGGAGCAGAACAAGTGTAAGTTTAAATGTACAGCAGGTAGTTAGACAATGGGATGAAGAAAATAGCAAGTAATAGAAACTGACTGGAGATGGGATGGGAAACCACACTGACGTCAGTACTCCACCACGTTAACGTCGTCACCAGTATTAGTAAAAAGACATCAGTAGAAGTAAAAATGTTGTCAGATAAAATAACAAAGTCAGTTAAAATGTTTCTGAGTAAAGGTGTTACATTTGAAAATGGGGATGGGTAAAATGTTATATGGTGATCATAATAATATATGGTGAAACTATAAAATTTAAGTACATCTTTAGTTTACCAGATATATCAGTTCCCAGGTGAGAACAGCAACAAAACCAACCAATTAATTGCAGTTAGGCACTTTGGAGCCTGAGCATACACCTGATAATTATTAATATACTCAGACAGTTTTTGATTCAATTGATCACTGTGGAGGATGTAGTGTATATTACATTATACAGAGGTGTTTCTGTTATTTAGCCTACCTTAAGTGATAAAAATGGGGGGGGTCCAATTGTCCAATTAGCCAATACGTGTGTGTGTGTGTGTGTGTGTGTGTGTGTGTGTGTGTGTGTGTGTGTGTGTGTGTGTGTGTTCACAGAGATCAAAGAGTCTTAACAAGCTGGTTCGAACACCTGTGTCTAGCTGGAAGAGAGAGCTGGGTGAGATTTTGACTCAGTGAGCCTCTCAAAAAAAATGGTAACTCCTCTCAGAACCATGAGCACCATGAGCAGACCATGACAAGCACAAGACCTTAATGCACTGCAGATCTGGCTTTGGTGTTTCTAGAGCCAAAGATGTGGACAAAGGAGCAAGTTACAGAACAATGTCACTTCTGCATTTTTGGGGAAATCAGCTCCTGAATTTGTATTGCAGTCAAAGGGAGAGGTGGAGGGTACTCCCATCACTTTGAGGCTCACATTCAAATTCTGTAAGTCTCTATGATAGACACATTCTATGAAACAATTTTTCTACTATCCAGGAAGCTGTGATGCATGAAGACTGAAATACAGAATGTGGCCATGAGGATGAGTTAAACAGAATTTTTTCAGGAGTTCTAGAGCTTCTCCCACTCTAGCGATGATGTCATCCACTCTAGCTCTGAACATTCCATGCAATACACACCCATTATAAAGTCTGAAACGGTCTAAAAAAACGTAAACTGCGATTTTGTGTCAAAATACCTATTGAACCCAAAAGAGTCTCAAGTCTTGTTACCCATTTAACATTTCAACCATTTTTCTACATTGAAGTATGACTCAGCAGTAGAGCTCCAGAGTTGGTCATTTTGAAGACGTCTCCCCATTCATTCTCTATGGGAATGACCTGAATTCTGACCAGCCAGAATGTTGTGAAGAGAGTGGTTGGTATTGTCCAAGATGGCCTGCATCTTACATTGCATGCATCTCTCAACAGGAGTCCTGAGTGAGTCCAGACTCCTGCCAAGCACAAACCCAGCTTTTTGACCAGCTTGTCCAGGCTGCTTGTGTTCATCTTTGACATGCTGCTGGCCCAGCAGACTGTAGCATAAACAAGGACACTGGCCACTACTGATTAATAAAACATGTAGCATTTCATTGCAGACATCAAAGGACCCGAGCCTCTTGAGGAAAAAGAGACAGCCCCTTCCGGTAAATGGCATCCATGTTCAAGGACCAGTTCAGCTTACTCTCCAGGTGCACACCTAGGTATTTATAAGTGTGCACCACCTCAGTGTCCTTCCCTCTAATGTTGACTGGCTGAAAGTAGATGACCATCTCCTTGGTCTTCAAGGTGTTCACAAGGAGGCAGTTCTTGTCGCTCCATTCACTGAAGGCCATCGTCAGATCCCTGTAGGAACAGAGCCAGAACCGTCCCCTGTGGAGACCCAGTGCTGCTTATCACTGTCTCTGAAACACAGTTACCCAGCCTGACGTACTGTGGTCGTCTTGACAGGTAATCCACAATCCAGGACTTGAAGGAGGTATACACCCCCATCCCTTCAAACTTGTCTTTAAGAATCTGGGGTTGGATGGTGTTAAATGCACTTGAAAAATCAAAGAACATAATCATCATGTAACCACCTGGCTCATCCAGGTAAGAATGGGACCAGTGGAACATGTAAAGGACGGCATCATCCACTCCAATATGTAAGGAACATATTGGAGTGGATGATGACAGACAAATGTAAACAAACTTTAGGGGGCCCGGTGCATGTTCAACCTGTGGCCTCAGAAGGCAGAGAAGCAGCTGCTCCAGGGTCTTCATGATGTGTGATGTGAGGGCCACCAGTCTGTAGAATAAATTCTAGTAAATTTAATTTAGTAATTTAATGTTAAGTTATGTTTCTAGTCTTGTTATTGTGGTTATATTACCTTGAAAATCATAAGCTTAATAATAATAACAATAATATTGTGGCTGCATCATCTGTTGTTGACTTCGATTATACACATTTTCTTTCAATGATGGCTGCCACTTCCCCTCTAAACACCAAGGTAACAGCTCTTCTTTATGACAGATCCATTATCTTTACAATCAGAAAGTTAGATCCTTTAAATCGCTTTACTTCTAAGAAAGAAAGAAATGAAAAGTGAATAGTAACAACATGCCCTCTAGTAGATGAATCAACCCACACTTCACGCCACCACAGAGCCTCTATCATTGCAGGACTCCTTCTCATTGATTATTTTGGTACCATCACTGGAGAGAATTTTGAATGTGTGGTGGGAAGCAGGTGTCTGACCTCAGAGTTGTGCTGGGCTGCCTTTGTTTGAGAACATGTGTAAATGTTTGAGTGTGGAAGTCCTGAAATAGAGGTAGAAGGTTTAAGTTTCTGATGTTTGGCCTAGATCTTGACCTGTGTGTATGTTGATATCAGTCTCTGCTCTGGAGATTTAAGTTTGACTGGCCACTTAGTTACTGCCACAGAAGTATCTGTAAGAGTGGAGCAGCTTCAATGGGGCTGTGGTGGGGTTCATATGGTCTGCTGCTGTTGAGTAACGTGGAAGGGATGAGGTGAAACACAGTCTTTCTTCACTCTGTGGAGATGTTGCAGTCCTGGGACCACAGATTACCCCACACGGCGCTGCAGGACATTTCAACAGACACGGTCACACAACAACTCTTTATGTGCCTCTGAGTACATGTCAGGCCTGTGTCACACTTTCACTCTGCTTTGTAAATGAAGCGTTCATCAGCATTAATGTTCATGTGGAGGATAAAGTCAGTTTTTGGAGGTCATCATCTAATAATCTAGTAGTGTTTGCACTTCTCTGTCTTTTGTACAAGTAGAGTGTTGTGTTTTCTGTCGCTTTAAAAATCCAATAAATTTGTAGCTTGTAATATTACTTACACATATTATCTGTGCAGAGCTGCACTCTGATCTGCCATCTGTAATCTAATGAAAGACTCAGACTAAGAGACTGGATGTGATTAGGTCTAGTTTATGTTGGATTAATCAGTTAACAGTGTGTGTGTGCTGATTAAAGTAGTGTAATTATTATCAGTTCAGGTCACTGAGTTGTAGAATTGCATATTAACATAATTTTACAACTTGGACAGCTCTAAAACAGTGTTTTATCTTTCTAATAAATTCAACAATGTAATGATGACATGATGTTTTCATTGTGTAAAAAGTTTAACAAGAGAACTTAACATTCATGTCTGTGTTGCTTCATTGCTTCAAACATTAATTTGAAATGAGATGTGAAAATTTCTGAACAATTTTTGCATGTGGACTCATACGTCTCTTTCTAACAGTGTTGAAATGTTTTACCAATGATATAACTCCCCCACCCCCCCACTATCTCTCTGTCCCTTCATTACCATCACAGCCACAGGAAGGCCCTGGCAGCCCAAAAACACTGATACTATCTCTGCTCCTCATCTCCGTCCTCCACTGTGTTGAAATCTTGCCCATCCCACAAAGGGAAACCGCTGGTGCACAACGGCCCATGGCATGATGTCCGTTTCTGTGGGTTGACAATTTATGGTAAATAATGTGGCAGGTGCACACCATGTCCCCTGATGAAGGATACAGTGGAGGATCAGTGGGAATGATAAAATATAATCACGTTCTTTTAATCAAAGGGTGTCTAAGGAAGCTGTATCCTTTGTACTGTGTATTTTGTTGTGTTAAATTAGCATCAGCTGTCCAAACTTTTTTATATCACATATGAAAGATTATGGTTTCATATAAGCACAAGCATTTATTTATTTATATATGAAAATATCTGACAAAGTATTGCTTTAACAATGTATTACTATAACTTTATACAACACATTCAACAAGAGCAAAGGTGAAAAAATTACATATTTAAAACTACATCAAATAATTTCAAGTAATCCCACACTCACTTAGAGTATTATACAGAGAGAGACACTTAGATTTCAGTGAATCCTTTACAAACCACAGGTTGTTGTGAAACTCTGTTGGGCAACAACACTTACAATCATCTCTGACGATGACAAGAAGCATCAGGTAGGTGATTAGGCAACGTTTGTTCAATCAAATCAAAGAACAACCCAGTGGACAGCTCAGAGTGGTCCTCTGTTTGAAGACACTGCCTTCAGGAGTCACACACAAATATGACCAGCTTCTTTGCCCATTTGTCCAGTATTTACATTTCCCCTATAATCATAGTCCTTTTCCACAGAATTTAGATTCACTGTATGTTTGAGACCCTGCATTTACAGCATTTAAATTCAGACCCACCACACATTCTGCCAACAGGATATATACTACAACAGTAACTGTGTTTTTCAAAATGTACAGGTGTTTAATTAATTTCTTGAAAGTTCCAGTGTGCAGGGCCATTGCCACAATTTCAGAAATACTGAGGTCATGACAAAATCCCCCTTTACCAAGAAAAATACCAAAAAGTAACCCTCATACATTCAGTTTTAGGGATATTATAAAATATTTTATTTATTAAGCTAACTATTATATTGTCTGTAGATTTGACTTCCCAACATAAATTCAGTTCACAAACAGGGACCTGAAGTGTCTGATCACAGCTTAGCATCTGGAACTAGAGCAGGCCGGTCGAGCCTCTGGGTGTCTGAAAGAAACAATATCTGAAGAGGTTGGAGGGTGGCGTCGTTTTTAGCCTCCATAAAACCAAATTTCAAAAGCAGAAGTGTAATAAGCTGAAAAAGATAGCATGTCCCATCACGTGTGTCATCAGTGGAACTACAGTCCTGCCAGTGTGCTATGCTTTCTCTCTTCAAAACTTTACAATCTGAAACTATAATTAACCACTTTATACCTGGTATTACATCCCCATACAACACTTCATTTTCAAATTATAACAAATGTTTGCCTCAGTGAAAGCTAAAAAAAACACTAGCAGGCTTTTGACTTTGAGTGTTGGAGGGATGCCTATACACTAATTATGAATGTGATGACTGGAACTGGATATTAATGGGAAGGTGGTTTTAGACTGTGCTCAGATGCTGGAATCTGCTGCTGCTCCCTCTTCAGTTCCCTGCAGATGTCGCTGTGACAGGATGTGTTTGAGAGTGTCCAGCTCCTGTGTCAGCTGCCCTATCCTCATCTGCAGCTTGTGGTTCTCCTCTTGCAGCTGCAGAGCTCTCTGCTGGGTCAGCAGGATCCTCCTGCGGGCCTTGTCCCTGCTCTTCCTCACAGCAATGTTGTTTCTCTCACGTCTCAGCCTGTATTCTGCGCTGTCTTTGCTGATGCTCCTCTTGGTCACCGGGGCCCTCAGAGTTGGCAGGAGGAAGGGAGAGAAGTCCTGGAGTTCACAAACACAAATGTGCTTAGGAAGTGTGGGAGCAGGATGACAGAGGAGGCTTATGATTTTTCCTCTCTGATCATTTCTAAAATTTGACATTTGTATCAATCGTGCACAAAAGCCTCTGTGTCACCTGTTGAGTGTTGGTGTGGCTCTGGTTGTGGTTTGTGCTCACACTTGAGGTGTTGCTGAGACAGGATGTTGTGTATGGAAGGTACGGCAATCCCATCATCTGCTCAGCCACTCTGTCCTCACCATCCCCCCTCATCATTCCCTGGGACTGGCTGTATGGTATCATGTCTATTTGAGCCATGTGACTGGTAGATCCAGCCTGGCCGGAGGTGACAGGGTTCAGGATGTGGGCCTGACCCGGGTATGAGCTCACCCACTCCTGGATGAAAGAGGACACCCTTGAATCAGACATCTGCATGGTCCAGAGGCAGGAGGAAACAGTTAAGTATTTCTCAGATTAAAAGTTTACATAAAAAATGTGATGCACTGTGGAAACAAGAATTTAGCTTTACTGTGGTTTTATCCTTAACAGTTAACTGTAACTGACAAGAAATACTGACAAATTGTTTGTATTTGTAACGTGTCCAAATTATTTAAATTTGTTTTTTTTGCTGATGGCACAAATTTACACTGCTCCGGAAAGAGTTTGAACAGTTGAATTCAGTGAGGGGAGAATTGAAAACAGTAAAGACATGGTTTGACACTAACAAATTATCATTTAATTTATATAAGACTAAGTATATAATATTTGGCAATGAAAATAGTATGAAAATGGGTATGAAAATACATTTCTGGGTGTCATTATTGACAATAAATTATGTTGGAAGCCTCACATCAATAATGTAAAGACAAAAACTGTCTAAAACTGTGGCAGTGTTGCATAAGGCAAAATGAAAAATGAAAAATCAATACATATATCATACTGCTCTCTCATATTACCATACATTACTTATTGTGTGGAGATATGGGGAAACACTTACAAACAAACACAAACTCAATTTACATGCTGGAGAAGAAAGCTATGAGAATCATCAATCAATCAGATTATTTTGAACCAACAAACCCACTATATTTATTCATTCATATGCTTTAAATTTTCATGATGTGGTTGACTTTAAAACTACACAGATAAGTATAAAGCACAAAATTATTTAGTCCCAAACTGTATTCAGAGGTTGTTCGAAATCAGACAGAACCTGTTTGAATTTAGGGGAATAAGTACATTCATAAAAGCAAGGATAAGGACCAATATAAAAAGATGTATAACTGTCAAAGGGGTAAACCTGTGGATGAGTTGTGATAATGAAATAAGAATGTATAGTTCACTTGGTGAATTAAAAAAAAAAAAGTTTAAAAATATGGTGATAAATAGATACACAACTGATATATGATCATTATCATTGCATAAATGCAGCAGTGAAACGTTTCTTTCTGTTTTTGCTTCTTCTTGGCCTGTAGTGATAAGGTTGCTGTTTCATTTAACATTATGCATTGAGGGGAGGTGTAATGAGTAATGAACTATAGCTTCAGCCCACACCTTTTAAGCCAATATTGTTGTGTTTTATTTCTATGTGTATTTACTATGTATAATTATTAACACTGATCGAAATAAAATTGAACTGAACTAAACTCAACTGAACTGAACTTGTGTTGACTTTTGTTGATTACATTATCCAATAATGACCAGCAGCAGCATAAAAATCTTCCTAATAATATATAATCAAAGTTTATCATAACTCAGATCCCTGAAAGGCCTCATTCTGTTGTATATTGTGTACTTTTACTTTTGATTCTAAAAAACACTTTGCTAATAATATCTTTTTAGTTTAATTAAAATAAGAATGCAGTACTTTACCAACAACAGAATAATTTTACGGCGTGATAACAGAATATTTTTACAGTGTGATGTCTACTTTTATTTTTATTTTGTATTAATACTTCTTCCATCGGTGCCCACAGAAATGCCTCTGTATATTGTTTCTTTTAAAGATGAAGGCAGGTTATCAAGCTCATATAAGAGGATGGATGGCTTTTCAACAATATATTCCTATATTTAATATAACAGACCAATTAACCAGTGTATGTCTAATGTTGTCAGACAATGCAGTTATCTTCAAAATATAAGGTTTAATAAGTGTAACAGTAGATCTGGAGTAATTGGTTCACTAACCTTTTAGACAAATTCATCAACAACAATTTTGATAAATAATTTCTAATTTAAGTAACTTTACAAGCAAATAAATTCACTGGTTCCAGGTCTACAAATGTAAAGATTTGCTGGTGTCTGTGACAGGAAACCCTGGCTCTTTTGGATATTAAAATATATGAACTTGTTTTCCAGATAATTTTGTCAACCTGACAAAACAATTAATCAGTTAATTGATAGACTAAGCAGCTGATTAATGACACTTACAATAAAAATTAGATGCAGCCCTATTCTTATTCTTCTATTTCTTTTAAATCTCTCCACACAGTAGAAGTAGTAGTAGGCTACTAAATACAGCAGAAGTTACAGTGTCAGTTTGTGAAAGGTTGTATTAAAGCACATAGGTTCAGAGCTCTGGGTAAAGTTCTGATGTTACTCACCATGACTCTTCTTCAGGTTCCTGTGATTGGAAATGGTCTGAAAGTCAGAGGCAGGTACTCCTCTAGTGATGATGATGATGATGATGATGATGATGGTCACTCCATCACTTCCTCTGTTGCCCCTCCTTTCTCCCACACACATGCACTCAAATTACAGAAAAAGACAAACGCAAATCTACAGATTATTTATTATTTATTATATTATTTACCACAATGTTGACAATTTATATTTTGTTTATTAATTCTGGGACTTCCAGGAAAGGCAACCCTTTTCCGCAGCAGGTCACATGAATTCATTTACTAACGGACGAGACTTGAAAATTTTCTGTTCGCACGTTAACACCGGAAGGATACAAGTGCTATCATAAAAACGCCTAATCCGTGCCTCTGCGGCTTCCGTAGAGCAACGTGAACTCAAAATGGCTGACCCTGCTGACAACGTGAGTAGAGCTCCTGCTGAATACATTCATTTATTCATTTATTTGATTTATATTAACACTAAAACTGATCCGGCTATTTAAAGTATATTCTGAAACCAACTTTCAGATGTTGGATTTTGTGGTTTTGTTTTTAAAGACAAAGCTAACCAGCTAGCCACCAGCTAACTTAGCTTTTCTGCTACACTGGAAATTGTATTTTTTACAGTATCTTTGTGTCTCTCCTTTAACTTTCTGACAGGATCTAATTGAAAGTGACTTGCCCAAAGCTGTTGAGCTGCTGAATAATCTCACAGAACAGGTGGGACAATAACGCGATACTCTCTTGTTTATTATTGTTTAATACAAGTCCGAAGAAACAATGCAAACATGTTAAACACTATCAGATTTTACACAGTCAGAAGCAGAATAATACTGAATTAGTACTGATCCTTGTCTAGGATCATATACAAGGGCTGCTTGTTTTTTTTTTGTTTTTTTAGATGTTCACAGAATCTGTCTACCATCGTTTATCTTGGTCAGGGTTCATGATGACTTTAGCACGTCTATTTGGAGCTGTACATGAGTCTTTGTAGCAGTGGAAACTCTGTCTCTTTTCTCTTTAGGTGGCCTCAGTCACGAGTCATGTCCGAGAGCTGCTAACTAAAGTCAAAGATGGGATATTTAAGACATCACAGGTGAGCAGGGACTTTATCAGATCTGTTCCTGGACATAAATGATGGATAAAAGGCCAAAGGCCCCGAGGTTCACTACATGTCTGCTTTTTTTTATTAATTTCATTAATAATTTCAAATCCATTAGAGAATTACCCCCACAAGTATCAGCTAATGTATTCCGTTTGTTATTTAATCTTCTGGCCCTGTCTTGTATCACAAGGGTTAAACTGATCACATCTTTTCCGGTCCCTTGGACAGGCCCTATGCAGTATATGTAGATCATAGTACATTTGTACCAGTGTACTATGTTTTCACACATGGATACAGTACTCTGTTTGTCTGTTGTCTCTGTGTAAAGTGGCAATGCGGTCCAGATTTTCATGTTTTTATTTGTTGAGTTTGGACTATGACAAGAGAACAGGTTTCTTGAAATTGAACTTTATGAAGGCATGTGTAACTGTCCAAGCTGTCAGACAGACACTGCTCTCCCTGACTCTTTGTTGATCTTCTCTCTGCAGGGTTTGTCTTTCCTGGACCTTCGCTATCACCTGCTGCTCTTCTACCTTCAGGACCTCACTAACCTGATCAGCATTAAGAGCGAAGGAGGCAGTATAAAAGACAGTGAAGCCTTGAACAGAGTGGTCACAATCAGAACAGTGAGACGTCATGATAAAGCAGTTGATTCTTATCTGTCCAGCTGATTCAGGGTTTAATCAGTTTTTCCTTTTTGAAGGTCTTGGAGAAGATGCGGCCACTAGACCACAAACTTAAGTACCAGATTGATAAACTGGTGCGTACAGCTGTTACTGGCAGTTTAGGTAAGAATGATGTGATGTTGTCTATGATAAATGTAACCATCAGTGATCTGATTTTTAATCTGTTTGTGAAGGACAAAATTTTCTACCTACCATGTTTCACAAACTTCTTTGTTTAACAGTTGGGATGGTGTTTGATATATCTTAAAGGACATAACAGCCTGTGCAGTTTTATTCCCTGAGGGAGACAAACTATGAATGAAGAAATCTTCTATTTCTATTATAAGTATTAATGTGTAAGACTCCACATCTATATCAAGTTCACCTCCTACTGGCTCTGTCTGCTGAGCATCATGTTGCTGTCTAGTCCAAAAAGTCAAGTTACACATTAACACACTGAACACTAGTGCAAGGCTTCTTAATAACAGTGTCTCATGCTTTTGTTGATTTCAGCTGAAAATGACCAGTTGCAGCTGCGTCCTAATCCTGAGAATCTCATCAGCAAAGTATGTCCTGAATACTGTGTCACAGTTTAGTCACAGTTTGTATCATAAATCATCTCTAATGATTGGATATAGTGTAGAGTAACCTGTCAAAATCTTTTTTTTTTTTTTTTTTTTTTTTTTAATTTTTTTTTTTTTTTTTTTTTTTTTTCAATTATTGTTTAAAGACATTTTCAAAGTCTACCACTGATGTCATTAATTAAACATAAATGTAATTTGCAAATAGTGAACAGACATTTTTTAGTCACAGTCTTATTTATTTTTTTCTGTCTTACTGATCAATCAACCAGTTGGATGAATCTGAGGAGTCTGAAGATGAAGCTGAAATGAAGGCAGCCTCAGAGAAGAGAGCAGCCCACTCTAGTGGCAGAAAATATGTACCGCCAAAGATTGCCCCAGTGCATTATGGTAATGTCTCTTTTTTTAAAAACAGCATTTTGTTCTTTACTTCCTTTTGTTAACAGATGAAAGAGGGTAGACTTTCCTTCTTTGGTTAGAGTATTCCTGTGAAAGTGTATCTGATTGCTGTGAAATAAAGACTTCAAAGAAGACTTTTAAAAAGCAGTGTATAAGAGCAGTATTGTCATGTTCCTGCAGATGGGGACATGACCGAGACCGACAGAAGGAAGGCTCAGCTGGAGTGTCAGCGGCGTGCAGCTCTGAGGAGCTCTGTGATCCAGGAGCTGAGACAGCAGTACAGCGATGCCCCTGAGGAGATCAGGGACAGACGAGACTTCCAGAGTGAACGAGAAAGCCGCGAGGAGACGCACAGGTTGATGGGTTTTCTTCATATGTGACATTTCTCTTCTTTGAACAGAGATATGTGATATCTGTGTGATTAGATGAAAGAGAAGACAGAAGTGTTACCAAGAAATATGAACAGCTGTAGGATTAATACCTGTTACATTTCTTTTTTTTGGGGGGGGCTTTTGTGCCTTTATTGGACAGGATAGTATAGAGAGACAGGAAATAGGGAGGCAGAGAGAGGGGGAATGACATGCAGTAAAGGGCCGTCCGATGCGGGATTCGAACTGGGGCCGACTGCAGCAAGGACTGTAGCCTCTACATATGGGGCGCCTGCTTAGACCACTACGCCACTCGTACCTGTTACATTTCTAACTGAATATCTGATGAGGAAGTTTTACACTTCCACACTGTGTGTTTCAGAAAACATTGTGTCAAATATAACCAAAATTTACTTTTTTGGAAGCGCCTTCACGCTTTCTAAATGTTGTTGAACAATTATTCTCTTTTCTTCTTCATCTTCACAGAAAAAATTATGAGGAGTCGATGATGGTGCGTCTCAACATGCCAAAGCGTCAGAAGAATACTAGGAAGAGAGGCATGATGGCCATGTCCGGCCAGCTGAGCAGCATCACACATTTCGGTGACATCACGGGGCTAACAGGTGGCGACGGCGGACAGGTGAGCTCTGACAGAATCGCCAAACACTGTGGATGAAGAACAATCAAAAGTTTAGTCCATTGGCCAATTATGGCAGGCCAGAACATAATCAAAAGCTAATCTAATAAATTGATTGATAAAAATGCAACTAGAATTTACTTTGTTACTGTAAAAAATGTGAGGCACTGTGGCCCACACTCACATATTATAGGTTTGACTGATTTACTGAACTGGTGTTAGTGTTTTCATATCACACATCCTACATCCGCTATTTTCAGAGGTCTGTCAAGCAAGCAACAGAACCATTGGACCTGTTGGTCTATGACGGGGAGTTATTTTAGCACCAGGCACTGTGCACTGACTACAGCGAAGCCTGCAGCTTGATGCGTGACTGTTTGTGTCTGTCATTCGCCCTCAACATGGACAAAAATATAATCAGCATCCTTCAGGTGGGGGTTATGTGGACATTATAGCTAAATCCGGAACTGTCTGTCTGATATGGTAAGATTAATAAAAAAAAATTATAATAATTTGGCTGCCCAGGGGTCAGTCTTGGCCCGCAGGCCATCTGTTGCCGACCACTGCTGTCATACAAACTACTAGTGAATGGGGTAAGGAATGGCCAGCCCTTGCTAATGGTCCGTTCCACTGCTTGTAGATGTGGAAATGTCATTCAGAGTCACATTTAGATTTTGTACCGGACAGCAGCAGAAGCCACCAGCTCACTTCCGTCCATGATGAATGGGACCATTGTGTCTTGTTTTTATGTAAATGACTGCTTTGCCTTGCAGGATGGAGAACACACTCGTCCCAAGAAAAAGAAGAAACTGATGAAGAAGCAAACCAAGAGAAGAGGTAAGGACATCAAATATACCAGACAGAACAAATTTGTCTACAGAGGCAAAAATTAGGGACAAATACTTTCTATTTCTGTCATTGCTTTTGCTCCAGCACTGGCTCTGTATTGAGTCTGCATTTACAACACTTTACTAGCATTTGCTGCATCACAAATATGTGATCATTTAGTTCTAAAAGGAGAAAAACTTTTTACACAAATGAAGTATCTAATTGAAGTCTTCAACGTTTAACCTAATTAGTTTCCACATTTCACAAGCCTATTCAAATGAAAAGCAGCAATCAGTGCTGTTATTTGTATTTAAATTTCATTGTAATAATCAGATTTCTCTTCTGTGCAGCTTTCAAGAAGCACAGATAGACCTGAAACACAGTATCCACTGATGTAAGATGTGACCATCCATCATTGTTTTAGTTCATACAACATTGTTTTCAGGATTATATCTTCACTGACTCAGTGGTTTTAAAAATAAATTTGTCACTTTATTATTTTTTTTTTTATAGTGTTTGACTTTGTATAATAAACATTACTGTCGACTCTTGTATTTGTTAGTCACACTTTTTATTTTTATTTTCCTCCATTAGAGGGCAGTCATATAACAGATCTTTGGGACAAACACACTGAAAGTTAGCTAATTTTAAGACTCACTTAATTCTATTCTTTTCCACTATCAGCGTCTGCTGCTGGAAGAGCTATCATCATGTTAAGACATGCAAGAACAGGGTCTACAGAGAACCATCTAGTCCAGTTTGATATACAAAGTGTCTCAAGAAGCTGCCTGATGTTGATCTAAGACCTGATCACAACCTGGTGCTGCATGCACACCATCCCACTGAACACAAGGCAAAGAAAAACTTCTCATGTGGCAGTAGAAAAGCACTGGTGTTTAGTTCCCAGGTAACTTGGTGCTGTGTCTGTCTGCTGTGAAAAACATTCAGGAGCTTCACAGCAAACCATGAAACTACCACTCTTAGAAACGTCATCTCTCTATTAAAATATATAGTGACCAGAATTTATGTGCAGTAAGGTCAGTCATACCCAATGTAACAAGTAGTGTCAAACCTTTGACGTGCTTCTCAGTAAGAGGTTGTCCTTTGTCTAAATATCAAATGTTTAAGCTTTGACCTGCTCAGACTCCGGATCAATAGGATCTGCTTCATTCTCAAATATATATAGATTGTGATTCTATTAAACTGACCAGACGGGCCGTGACCTTAAATAACACTATCACCAGTTGCACAATTAGTTTTCAGGACAAAGTGACAGACAAAGTCTCATTTTTACACAATGTCTTTATTTTTTTTCCCCTAATTACAGACTCATGAGTTAAAAATAAAATAAAAAAAAAACCAAAACATTTGTGGAAACCCACTCCCCCTTTTCAAAAAGAAAAAGGAAAAAAAAAGAAAAAAAAAAAAAGGAAAACTTGCCACACAAACCCCACCCCTGACTTTCCCCACCCTAAAACAACAGCTCCAGCCCACTCCATTTATTAAATTAATAATCAATGCCATTAGCCTAGTCAGCCTTCCTCAGACAAGCCGTGACTGCACTGCGCCAAGTCAGAAAAAGGGGGCGCTATAAGGTCTGCACTGTACACCCTGGTCTCTGGTCCTGCCCTCCTCACTCTCTCTGCCACTCAGCTGTTGGCTTCAGCTCTCTGGATAGAAATCATGTGTAGGGTTGGCTGCCAGTTACAGGCTATGTCTGTGTGTGTGTGTGTGTGTGTGTGTGTGTCTCTCTGTGCGTGTGTTGGAGTGAAAAGGACTAAAAGCATCATCAGCGTTTGCTGTTGTAGTAAATGCCCCCTGCTGCAGGCCTGTGGTCCCCCTGTCCCCCACCCCCGCCCCCCCACACGGACAGAATGGGGTGAGTGTGCATAGTGGGAGCAGAGAGAGAGAGAGACGCTGCAGAGACAGTGGGGGGGGCCGGCGCCACCTGGGGAGGGGTCGTCAGCCTCCACTGGTCCTGAAACCTGAAACGACAAGAAGTGGTCTAATATACAGAGAGAGGAGGGGGGAGGGGGCAGGAGACAGGGAGCACAGAGGGAGAGGGAGTGGTGGGGTAGCACAAAATAAAAACACTGATGCCTGTCAAAAGAATAAAATGAGCTGTGGCCATGCTGAGCTTGGGGGGGGGGGGGGGGGGGCAACAACAACAAACCCCACCCACAAGAAAGAAAAAAAAAAAAAAAGATGCATGTACAGCCCCACTGAACACTGCAGGTCCATCACTGTCCAGAGAAAAACAATCTGTGGTGTGATGAGCGAAGGGGTGGGGGTGGAGAGCATGGCTTATTAAATGAAGGGTAGATGTGAGGGGTGACAGATGGCAGAAGGGGTTGAGGTGGGAGGGTAATGATATACTCCAAACTGAAAACACAACAACACTGTGGCTGGTGGAAGTTTCACATGTACAGTACATTAAAAACTAAAATGAACAGACTATCTTCTCATTGCTGCCCCCCACCCCCACGTTTATTTTCTTGTTTTGGTGGTGGTGGAGGGTGAGTGGGTGGGCTGTGATGGTGTGAAAGCAGGAGGTCACAGCCAGACCAAAAGGAGACACATCTGCAGCCTGAGATACCATCATACCCCCCCCCTCCCCCCAAAACCAAAAAAACCAATAAAGAAGTCTGCCACCTTGTTCTCCCCTAGTGGCCAACTGATACCTTACCAGGGCTGACCGCATCACCCTCGGCACACGCACGCTCACACACAATCGCACACTGCGGCAGTCAGTCTCTGTCCACCACAGGGTTTCCTGTTTTGTCTTTTTTCTCTCTTCTGGGGGTCTCTTCTTTTAATGTTGGGGAGGGGGAGACTTTTTTTCATTGTGTGTGTGCGTGTGTGTGTGTGTGTGTTTTTTTGAATGGGAACAGAGAGGGGGAGAGGGTTGATAGTAAGGGAGTGTTGGGGAGGGAGGGGGGTGTTTAGTAAGGGGAATACCACGATGTTGTTCGCCCTCGGCCCCTGGAAAAGAGAGAGAAAAAGAGGGTGAGTTTTTTTCTGGTTGGCTTAAGAAGACGACACCAATTTCCTGGTGTGATGTCATAAAATATTATATAATAGATATGTGTTACTGTGTGTGCTGGTGAACAGAGGAAGGATCTGCTGATGGGGACAGAATATAGTGATAACAGTGTGTTCAGAGATGTTATACCATCTTACAGGTATTGTGCCTTTGTTGTGTTACAACTAATCAGTGTGGAAAAAAAGACTAGAGCGCTGAAAGCAGCTGAGAGCAGCTTTGTCAGCATTATGAAGAGAGGAAAAGTGTTTAGTTTCCAGATATGAGGAGAAAATGATTGGGGGGATGGGGGGTTGAGGGGACAGCAAAGGCCCTCTCTCTCCCTCTTTCTCTCTCTCTCTCTCTCTCTCTGTGTGAGAGCCGCCTCTGGGGTCACTGTGGGGAAACACCGTGAGGACAAACAGCACCACACAAACCCCAGCAAGACATTGTGCACACACACACCTGACAAGGTGGGTGACAGGACTCACAACTGCACCATTTTTATAGACTCATACATCACCTAACAGACAGACACACAGAGGGAAGCAGCAGACCTTCCCCACATCGCCAGGCATCTGTCACACACACACACACACACACACACACACACACACACACACACACACACACACACACCTTATGTTAGTTGTGAGGACACTCATTGACATAATGCATTCCTTAACCCTTACCCTAAACATAACTAAATGCCTAACCATAACCCCACCCCTAATCTAAATCTTGATTCTAACCTGACCCCAAAAACCAAGTCTGAACCATCACCAGGGTGTGAGGACTGGCCAAAATGTCCTCAATGATAGTTTCAAACGAAATTTTATCCATACAACTGTAGACGGACACGTAGACTCACACACAGAACATTCAGTGGTAAACAAACAGGTCACACTGGGACTGAAACCAGTTGTCGTAGGCTAGATGCTGAGGTCAGGCTGCAGTAATGAACCCTAATTTCTGGGAGCGAACACTATTAAGGTGAATCTGAGTACAAGTGTGTGCGTGCATGTAAGTTCATGTACATGCAAAACACAGGAAAACAAAAAGCTACTACCACATCATGAGCACAATCTGAGCATCTTCTAGCTTGCATTAAAATCTTTTCTTTTCACTGCGCCAACATGGGAAGATCAACAATGTTAATGGATGTGAAAACAGAGGGCACAATTTCTGCAGCCAGCAGCCATTTTTTAAGAAAGGCTGCAAAGGTCTGTGGTGTTACACAAATGCCACTGTTTGGCTATGTACTCCTAGCAAACCAGCAGACGAGGCTCTCCCAAGCCTGAACAGTAACACTTACATCTTATAAAACAAAGCCTATCAACATTTTCATACTTTAATCAAACATCACTCTTACTGTGCAGAATTAGAGCCAAGCACTGAAATCCTCCCAAGCTCACGACAGGTTAATGCAAAGATTCTGAACAGACTGTTTGTTCACCATGGATGTGTTCCCACAACAAGACAAGGCACCAGCGAGAAGCGTTATTAGATTCAGATCAGAGCCTGGTTTTGTTCAAGTGCAGCTCAGTCTTAAACAGACTAGTGATGAATTCCTGATGTAACAGCTCTCATCTGCAAGAAGTGATCAAGGCCAGCTCAAGTGAAGAACTCTGCTTCTCTGCATACTATTATCTGTGGCTGATGAGTACATGTTAACCGTTGCTGTTAGAGAGTGGGATGATACACTGTACCCCAGTGGGTTGTTTTGTTTGGGAGTACAGTCAGTGCAGTCAAATTACTAATGGCAACAACAAAAAAATCATCTCAGGTCCTTGGAACCGACTGATACGACTGTCAACATATCTAAAACCTTTAACTGTTCCTTCATGTGTTTCTAGTACAGCCTTTTGGGGTCAATGGACCTTTTTTTTTTTTTACTTTCATTATCATATAACTGCAAGTTCAACAAGCACAGTATGTCTTACCTAAGCATACAAACCAACAACCTACTTAAAGCTTTTAAAATCAAATACAAATAATCTGTATAATAAGTATTTGAGAGTAATTAAATTACCCACTGGTATCAGTACTTTTAGCAGCTGGAGACTTGATTTAATATCAAATCGACTTATTGCCTTGTCCTTCTGCTTGGGCCAAATCCCAGCAAGTGAACTGGGTATGTGTGGGAGTACACAGTGATTAGAGAGATTCTGACCTTGAGCTTCAGACACTTTCTCACATAAAGGAATGAACAGAGACATAACCCTCCTTGTGGGTTTTTTTTTTTTTTTTTAAAAAGGCAGCATTGCTCAAATGGGAATTCATTGAATAGATACTCTGGTCTAGAGTAAGTGAAGAAAAACACAAGATAAAGATAAAACTGAGTAAACAGGCTTATCAGAACAACTTTGCAAACTGTTTATTGCTGAAATAAGAGACCTCTAAATGAGGGCTTTTAACTGCTACAGCATCTTCCTTCTGAAAATGCTCTTTGATAAATTTAAAGTATAAGACAAGAGCTAAGGCCTGCAGGATCCAGATTAGAATAAGAATCTTTGTGTCACAGCTCTGTGCATGTGAGAGGAAGCTGGCATGCTGATCAACATGTCTCGCACGACACCTCTGTCTCAACAGAAAAAACCAAGACGGCTTCAGAGACAGAGCTCCACCATGGGGCTTATATAGAGTGAAATTACTTGTAGCTGCCTATGATGCATTTACATAAAAGGGGCAGTTGGTTGTTGTTCATTACACCCAAAATCATTTCAACTATAGGAACTGTGCAGCTCCAGTTTAAAGTTAACTGCAAAGTGATTTAATCACCTGCTATAAACACACCAGATGTGGCCTTGCAGTAGAAAAAAGGCCCCATAACAGAGCTCTTAGGTAAAGCCCATCAAAACAAAGAGACCCTGTATATAGACCACCACCAGAATCCAAGTGCACAACACTGATCAACGCCAGGCCAGTGCTGCAGCAGACTAAAGTAATGTCATCAGGTTACACTACGTAAACCCTGTTACATATTAGAAAATGGAAAACCAGTAAGTCTAGCTTTGCACCAGTACCTTTCCGTTACCTAAGAAGACCTGTGAAGAACAGGCTGATGTGCACAGAGCCTGTTCGCCTTCAATGTAATGGTTTTATGTGATGTTTCATGCAATGAGCCCTCAGCCCCACAACTAATGTGATATGACATTCTATTACAGGCTCTAATACAATGTGGATAACAATTTGTTTATTACATGATGAATAATCCACAGTACTCAATTACATCCAATACTGAAGTAAGTGTCATGATGAAATGTGATTTCATTTCTAACAAATCTTAGACTCATTGTTTATACTGGACACTTAAGGATGGGAATTAATATTTAGACACTTCAGATTTCAAACAGGGCATCTAGAAATGTTTACCTCTTTGGACAATGCTCAGATTTCTTCTCTGGCCCTTGGGTACTTACCTTCTCTACACTATCTCAGATTCTTTTCTCCTCATCTCCAATTTTTTTTCTTGTCCGGCCAATCTTTCCTTTCATTGTGTTCACATTTTTAAAAATCCTTTTCTTACAAACAATTCTGTCCAATTAGGTCTAGAGTAAAAAAGAAGTCTGGACACTGGTGTGCACTGAGTTACCCACTGGGCAATTTTGCTGGCTTACAAAAAAAAAATAAAGAAAAAAATAAAGAATCAACCAACCTTAATCAAAAACATCCTAAACAGGCTTTACCAGGAGCATGACGTACAAGTGCACCTGTTTTCTCCAACGGCAGAGCCTGGTGCTTTACCAGAGGGTAATGTAACTGATGTAAAAGCTGTCAAATTCTTGATTTATGAACCCAATTCCTTGTTTCCCTGTGAGCTTTCCTATCAAATATATTAAATGCTGGTGATCAGTCATCTGCTTCCTTGTCCTGTTCTTTAAATATATAAAAGGACAGTGTGAACCCTGACTATACTCCAACCTAATCTGCAGTGGGAAAGTTTATCATCTGTCCAGTTCTTGTTTTCTCCATAGCTGCATCCCTGTTCAATACAACAAAACCTAAATAATACTCATCACAGTTGCATTTCTATGTAAATTTTCAAACTCTGGTCATGCTTGTTTGTGCCATTTGTCCTCTCCCTCTTTCAGTGCCAACAGTGGATGCAGGTGCAGTGTTGTCCCAGGTGCAAGAGGTGAGGTGTCTGGGCCTCAGCTCACCTGAAGGCCCGTCCTCTGCCTCTGGGTGGTGTGTAGCCACTGTAGTAGCGTGCACGCGATGAGAAGCTTCCTCCCCGTGATCGGAAGCGAGCTCGTGGAAAACCGCGGTCTGTGGTGCTGATACCTGGTCTGTTTGTTCTTTTAGCGCCCACCTGAGGAGCAAGGATTGAACAGGGAATGGTTACAGAAACAACAAAATCCAGAGTGTCCTACTTCTAACAGCTTTCATGTTTTCAGGTTGAAAGCAAATACTTCAATGTATAAACTAACTCTAATTACTAATAACTCCTAATTATTTTAGTGAGAGATTAAATAAACCTTACTCCAACACTTTCCAGTATCAGCAGTTCCAATCATGTGTCACAGTAACAAAAGCATATAAAGCCTCACCATTCAAACCAAACTACACATTTGCCACCAGTATTAGAACACTTTACCTACAGAAGAAGGAAGAACCTGTAAAATTAGCTGCTCTAGAGTCTACCTGTAATGTTAACTGTTCTTGGATCGAGCAATAAGCATGAAGGTTGGTAAACATATTTCCATAAGAACAAAGGAAAGGGTACCCTCTCAGGACAAACCCAGGGTGATCCATCCTGTCCTGTTACTCCATCAGCAGCTGCTACATGTAGCCAACAGTGCTGATTCTCCAGCTGTGACTACTTCACTTCCATTCGGTTAATTTTGTAAATGCACCAAGTATTCTAAATTAGACCATTCTCAATGACGACGAAACTGTTTCTGAGCAATGAAAATTTAAAAAACAGTCATGTTCCCATTTTCCTAATTTCCTCTCACAATGGTGTCACTTTTCTTTCCATTTTTTTGGACGCGTAAACCTCTCGGCTGTTCTCCATTAAAAGAGGAAATATTAAAAAACTGAAATGTGAAAATCTCTTACCTTTATCTGCCTTCCTCTGAAAAGGGATTCATCCAAAGCCATGGCTGTCCTCACAGACTCTTTGTCTGCAAACTCAATGTAGGCAAACCTAAAGAAGGACAACAGCATCACTCATGCAGAGAACATCTTGGTTTATTACAGTCATACCAACTAATATTGATACTGCATTGATCCAGTATTGATGCACAATAATCTGTCCACCCACAGTGAGCCTGTGGTATATTCGCCACATAACCTGTCATCCACACATTCATCTGCTACATAGTGAAGAGGTATAACAGTGGTTATTACCCCTTGGGATGCCCTGTGTATTTGTCACACAGGATGGTGACTCTGTTTACTGAACCGCAGCCATGAAAGTGAGCCTCAAGCTCTTCTGCTGTGGCACCATAGTCCACCTGCAGACACAAAAGATAACATGTTAGACGTCACAACAGCATGTGACTTTAAGAAAAAAAAAATGAGAGACAGGGGATTGTGGGGGAGGCTAACAGACAGCTCTGAATGAGCAGCAGGACTCCATGGCTGAGCCTGGAGATAAAATAAGTGTTGGCCAGGTGCTTCACCAGTTCACAGCATTATGGCAGAATAGCCTCTACTTGACAGAAGGCACACAGGAAACTGAATGGAAGACTTTATTTTGTGGAATCAAAATTTAGCTCACTTTGAGCTGTGTTGGGTACAATCCAAACACTGCACTTGGGGTTCTTTTTCCAGAAACCCAGATATAATGGCAAAGCTACAAAAGTAATGAAGTTTGTCTTGCAAAGTTCTCTGAATACTACAAAAACAATATTTAAGTCCTAGAGTGGTCCTAGAGTGACAAAGATTTAAATCCAACATTTGTTGTTGGACTTGAAACTCCTTTTGACTAAGTCACTGTCTTAGTTCAGAGCATGTGTGGTTTTGCAAAGAAGAATGGGAGAAAATCTAAAAAGGTGCAATGACACAAATGTGGTCAAAATAGCCTCTGTAAGAGACGAGAGACAGTTACCCACATTTCCAACATATATAGATCTGCCGTCTGCTTCCATCTTCTCCTCGATGGACATGATGACGGGGCCGACTGCACAGAGGGGAGAGGAGAAAAACAAATTTACATGAGAAACAAAATATTTCAATTAATCCCAGAACTGCAGTTTCCTAAAGAACATGTTATGAAACCATGAGTGTATAAAGAAATACATCACATTACAAGAATGGAAGAGTGGTGCATTAAGCATAAGTCTGAAGGCAACATTACATTCCCCATTGGCGGTTGACTGAAGACAAGGTGTCTGGCTTTTTTAGTGTAGAAACCTCCTAACAGCACACTGCAGTAATTTGCAATTTTTCTATCATTAAATCAAGTGTGAAATCTTGTGAGCTGGATGAAAGAGTTTTCAGGAGACGTCCAATGTCTTGAGCAGAAGTATTTATTGTTGCTTGATGCATCAAGGAGATAGGTAATGGATAAATACAGATATCAACAGGTCAACTAGTGTCATGCCACCCCAAAACTGAAGCTGTAAATAAACCCACGGGTTCTCACATGGCTCAAGCTTGCTTGTCTCCAACTATATTCCCAAGTAAAGACTATCCCATATACATGTGTGAAACTTCTATTGGATCCCTAAACCTAAGCAAGACCTCATGTCTTACCAAACTCATGTTGAGGATCTTCCTTTACTTTTGTCCTAATAAAGATGATGCATACTACCTGCCCCTGGGACTCTAAGACGCCTTGTGCTCTCCCTCAAATGTTTACATCTCCCTACGCTTGCTACTGATAAGAGCCTTGCTGTAACTTTGGATACTATGGTTACTGCTGGTGGGAGTGGAGCTGCTGCACAGTCTCTAGGCTAGAGATAAACAATGAACTACGGTGACTTGTGATTGACCTTGTGTGTAAACTATTACAGACTAACTGAAAAAAATAGTTTCAAAGGAAGAAATCCCACCATACCTGCAATGTCTCAGGAACGTTGTATGAGAATTTCTACAAATTTGGCACAAATTTATTTGGGCTCAAGGATGAACTAATTAGATTTTGGTGGTAAAAGTCAAGGTAACTGTAACCTCACAAAACATGTTTTCATATGCTTATTATGAGAAAATAAAGTGAAACCCTTCTATTAAATTCCATCAAAGACTTCACTACATATATTATGAGTCTGCACAAAGGTGGATATAAACTGCAACTTGACCGGTTGGCAGAAGCATACAACAAAGAGGTGGTAATTCTAGTCTCATAATTCTGCACACTACACTTACAAGTTTCAATACAACATCAGGTACACAAATAAAACAACTGGAAAACACGTGACAATGTATAAAAGGCCCAAACAAGCTGTAAACAAGCACCAACTAGAACTCATATATTAATGTACACTCAGTTGACAGTCTATTAGGTCCATTGAGCTAAAACTAATGCAGTCTAATGCTACAGTCCTACAATAAATTATCCTTCATGGAGGTTATAGTGTTCCGTTTTTATTGAAACAAAGGTTAATTCAACTGATCATCTTGGAGGCTGTAGTTTGTGCTGCTATCTGTGTTTTCCATTATTGTGTCCACCCCATTAATATCAATGAGAGTAGGCTAAATAGTAACAATTATTATTACATTCATACAGGAGGATTTATTACAGAACTGCCATATAAGACTGCATTTGTTTTAGCTAGGTGTTCCTAAAAAAAATTACAACTGGGTGAATATCTTCAATTAAAAGTTAGTAGTTAGGGATCACAAGTGAGTGCAGTACTTATCTATATGAGATTAAATTTAGGCACAAAACATGACATGGCAGAGAGAGAGGAAATGTGAACAGATGGGGAGAAAAAAAGAGGTCTACCCCTGAAAAAAAACACACCTGGTGGGGGGCTGAGATTCATCTGTTTCTCCACCTCGTTCTGCAGCTCCTTCAGCTTCTCTGCCTCCTCCTCCATCTCTCTGACCCGAGCTTTGATTGCCTCCAGCTCCTGCATGAACACAAATTCAATTAGAGCTCATAACAGAATACACTGAAACATTAACACGTCTAATAATTAAACAATGATACTGGTTGCACTAACAAGTACTGACCAACTAGAAATCAAAAAAAAAAAATCTATCATTAACAATATGTGCCATAATAACCTCTGATAACTGCACAGTAGTGAGAATGGTACAGCAGCAAGATCCTGAACCTCTGAGTGAAGGTGCCATCATAACATGACCTCAATCTAAAACATGTAAGTGTGTGTTTCTGCCAAAATGGGAAAACCACACACTTGGACTACTTCAAAGAAAAATTCTGCACCTTCACTATAGTTACACTACCTCTCATTCCACACATTTTACAGTGTTTTCCCACCTCCAGCCTGAATGGGATTGCCACTGCCTCCTACAACTGGAAAGGTGACTTAGAGCCATTAGATAAAGTAACTCATCCAGCCCGACATGTTGCAGTAGCATTCAACTAACAGTCAGTATGGCCTATTCAGTTTACACATTTGCTGTCACTTCTCAATGAGTATAGAGCCAATGTTCAGAAACAGCATTACAGACAACACAAAACCGATATGACAATTAAATCTTAAGTATACAAAAATAATCATGACAAATTTCCACACACAACTCATTGTTTAATTTGTGACCATGCACTTGACTATGGGCATTTGCTAATGTTTTACTTGAGTACTCAACACATCTATAAATTATTTGTATATTAATCAGTAAAGACAATATATCAACTGGAAATATATTTGGAGTAATGAGATCGGATTAAAGTGAAACCCACACAACAATGGCTGCCAAGTAATCAAATATTCCTGTGGTGAGCGCGGAGATTGGAGCCGACCCTCCTGTCTGACAGTGGTGCACTGCAGCACAGTGGCAATCACTCCAGTTCCATCCCGGGCTGCTGCGTTTGCCGACGATTTGTAATGTACAAATGGCTGCAGGGAGACTGACAAACCATGATATAATAAACGTAGTAAACCTGCACAATGACATATTGTTCGTGATGGTACCATCATGTGCCTGATAACCTGTCGCATCAGATGTCAACAAGCTGCCACTACAAATCCACATCACGGACCAGGAAAGAGTAATCCACACTCACAGCAGGATTGCTGAAATGAGCCACCCGGTGCTGACCCGCTATAGCTCCTGTTTTTTGTCGCATATTTAGTGCCAACCCCCACCCCCTCGCGTTCTCCTTGCTTTTACAGTGCAGGATGCAAACCCAGCCCCTCAAATACTGCAGCTTGCTACTTCTGCGTCGTCTGCCCGTACTACATCCTCCAACCCACCTGGACCTGCTGCACCATCAAGAAATAAATACTAAATTGATGTAGGCCGAGAATCCCTGCCTGTGCCACCACCACACACGACAGGTCTAATGCCCCGCTGACGCCCAACACCCGTCGTCATCCAAAGTAACCGACAGAGGTGGTCAAGTGCCGGTGAGCCATCTCCACCCCGGCTTTGTTAGAAACGGCTGGCTTGTTGGCTCGTCAGGGTTCCGGTATCTTATAGAAATGACTCTAGCTTGCAGGCTAACGGCAACTCCAGGTGCAAATCCCGCATTTATGTCGTGGTTGGTGATAATGGCCGACAGGTCGCTGGTCATTTCAGTTGCAGCACTTGATGCCACGACCGGCCAATGTTAGCCTGCTGCCACCGAATCATTTGCACGAGCATACATCGGCGCTTGAGATGGAGTTGTGGGCTGCATCATGGTTACGGTACAGGGAATAAAACATGCCATTACCGTAAGCAAGTCGCCTTCGAAAGCAGGTGGACTCGCACAGCGGTAGGTAACGGCGGCGGCCTGTCCTACCCTCGCCCCTAACTGTCTCTTGCTTCTCCGTCTGGCATTTTTTTTTTTTTTTTTTTTTTTGCGACGAGGATTTTTTCCCCAGCTGCTCTAGCTGCTCCCTGGCGCAGGGAAACTGGCGCCACTGTTGCGCCAAAATGGCTGCCGACACCACGCATGTCACCACCCATTTCTACTGCACTGCGTGAACCACAATGGCGGTTAATGTCGACCAAGCGACAGCAGTAACGCACACGGCATGTGACCCCAAATTACTGGAAAAAACAACCCGACAAAACCATTTGACCGCTTACACTACCGATCCGATATGATCAACGCGTACCCCGGTCTCCATGTGGGCTCCCAAGGTTCAGACAATGCCCTTCACTTACCGGGTCTTCGATCGCGGCCTCTCCCTCTTCTAACCCCGGTTCTTCGTCACCGACGCCCGGGTCTTCGAGCTCGGGGTGTCCGGGGTCTGAATCTAGTAGGGATTCCTCCGCCAGTCCGTTACCGAACTCCGCCATCGCCGAATTCCAGCTGTACCGACGCTCCTCGTGGTCAAACCAATGCTACAGGCCCCGACTCTCACGCGGAGGGGGGTGGGGGGTGGGGGTTAAGTTAGAGTGAACGGGGCGGCGGAGAGAAAAAAACGGCGGAAAACGCCGCTCAGTAAAGTTAAAATGGGGAATAAACTGTGAGCTACAGTTCCAGCCAGTACTCAAACAGCACACCACGATGATCACGGACTGACGTTGGTCCCGCTGCCTCCAGATACTGGTCCCAGTTCCCGGTTTATTTACTAAAATGTGTACACATAAAGGCTAGGACGCGGAGCCGTCCCTCCACTCCAGACATGGAAGCCGGGGGCGGAGTCACGCGGCACTGCGGCCGTTAAACTCTCAATCTTATTCGTCAGCGCACGGCTCGTCACAAACCTCTTTGGCGTCTGCAGTGTCCCTATTGGATGCCCCCCACACACACGCGCGCGCGCACACACGCACAATTTAATTGGATTAGGTTTCTGTCAATCAAACCTTGTCGTAGGTCAACTGACAGAGCCAATCGTTGATCAGATTGGTAACAAGCAATATTTCAGTTAGTCATAGGAACTGTATGACCACACTTGTGTCATATACCTGGGGCACGTTCAAGCTGCTACGGCTTCCCGATTAGATTAAATGTTTTCTATAAACAGTGTGAAACGGGTTGTGGGGTAATGTTTCTCTCGTTTGGTGGGTGTATCAGAGGTGTTGCCCAATCAGCAGACCTGTGTAGAAACCCCGCCGTATTAAAATGGCAGTGCACATGCTTAAAATAACGTGCCACTGTTCAACGTACGACTCTTTCCGTACAAATAAAAATTCGCCATGTTTTGTAACGACTGAACGTCCAATGTTTATATTCATTTAGACCAGTTCAACACCTCTGAGCATATATTGCTTACATGATGAATAACATGATCAATTTAAACCAGTACAACACACCTGAACAGTGTATGCACTGTTTACATGATGAATTTAGACCTGTGTCAAACAAAAAAGAACTAATAAATGCCCCCACCGCACAGATGTGCTTTGTTGTTGAACTGATTTTATTTCTTTTTCTGTATATCAAAGAAAGCATAATGGAGACCAAACACAAAAAGGCAGGTACAAGTGAGGAGGAAAAATAAGCTTAATCAAAAATCTAACAAGTCATAACAACACTGCCACTATTATTGTTCAATATTCAAAGGAATACCATACTCATTCTGAGCAGAGGTGGCATTTAAAACCATTATTGATCAATAATAATCAAAACAGTGATGAGTAGTAATGATAAATTGTATAAGTAGTAGTACAGTTATAACAATAGTGATAATCAAAGTGACAAAACATAAACAAGAATAAAAAGCAGATCTCCATAAAAACCTATCTATTTTGGACAGTGCAACACCGTGTCTGTGTGTGTGTGTGTGTGTGTGAGTGTGAGTGATAGAGATAGAGATAGAGATAGAGATAGAGAGAGAGAGAGAGATCCCAGTCTTGAGGTCCAAGCACTGCAGTCCTTGCTTTACACACAAGATACAGTTTCCAACAGGAGTACAGATTACTAAGGACATTGTTCCCCTCCTTGTTTTAAAAACCACACCAAGTGACTCTTAATGTCGTGTTAATGGCTGTGTTCATCTGAAACGTCTGTAGCTTGTGCAAAAATCGTGGACTAGTGCAAGTGTCAAGCTGTGGGATGTAGCAGTTTGCATTACAAACACCTCTCCTGCTCTCTGTCGACCTCAAGATTGCTTTTTGGTTTTTGAATGACAGAAAGCAAAGGGAGGATTACTTTGGAATATCAGTTATTTTTTATATATTTCTTTACAAAAGTTCAGGTTTTAGTTTTGCATTTTGTTAAAACTATCAATAGTAACATTAATATACAACTTAAATTGAAGGAAAACATCTTTAGTATGTTATGTGTCCTTCAACACAGCACCATCTTATTAGCTCTCAGTCAACACATTTAATGTTTCCCAATTTGCTTCCTTTATTGAAGTATCCATTAGTCTCTTAAGGATACTGGTAATACCCAACTTTCTCCCTTGTCAGGGTTTCCAGACGTCAGATCTCATTTCACAGCACATACTTTACCAGAATTAGTAACTGAACCAAGTGTTCGGCAGAAAAAGTATGGGAAAGCCCATTTCATGCCCCCTTCTCTTTGTATTTATAGAGAGATTTAGTTTTGACCTAAATAAAAATCTGTTACACCAAGTTTTAATTGCTTCTACTGTCATTTGTATAAATACTGAAGTGAATAAAATAAGACCTTAATTTTCCTGTCTTATGCACAGTATTCATGGCAAACAAAAACTGTAAAATTTATGCAATCAGTCTCAGCCTCCGTGTCAGATGTGGATGAAATTCACTAACATTTTATGAGGATCACCTGGGTTTGACTTGCTATACCTGGTGGTGTTTCCTCTTAAGGCTGTCATATTTCTAACACATCTACGGTAGGTGAAAACATTTATCTTCCAACAGGTTTGAAGAGCTGTATTCTAACATGTACACATTTGGGTGGATCAAAGAAATTTGTTGTAAAAGCAAGATAGTTGGTATTTTAAGTCCTTGGCCATGAGAGTGATGAGAACTTTGCAAGCAGGATTTATGTCCTGGAAAAAGAATATGACATTCACAGATTTTCCCCCAGAAATACATTAAAAGCATTTTGGAACAGAGCTCTTCTCCATTTGTTCCCAGGTCTGCCTCATCCACAATATTATGCTCACACCTAAAGCGTGTTTCATTAGACTAGCAAAAAATCAATTTATTTCACGTGATTTATATTAAGGCATCCAACATGCATTGATGTATCTTTCAATAAAGACACTTGCATCAGAATGCTTAAAAACATTTCAAACAATGTAAAATGTGTCAAAGTGCGGTATGCCAGGATTCTGCGTTCCTCAGCCTCTTTTTGCTCTATTTGGATTGTCGTGAAAACTGTGAACATGTAAATGGGGACAATTCAACAGCCCTATTCTCTCTGAAGTACCTCTTATATCCCAAATGAGAAGACACAACACCCTTCAGAAGACACTTCCATTGCAAATTAAAAAGTGACAATCAATACCAGTTCTTCCTCTCCCGTTGGTTCAGTCCAGTCATGTTTTATCCAAGCAATCTTTGCTCTAGAAGGGAAAGGGGGCATAAGAAAAACAATTCCACAGGAGCAAACTGGGAGTTTTCACTGTGAGTATTTCATGTTATTATCCCAAAAAGTGTTCCCGGGCCCACTGTCAAATGGCCACTTTCAAAGAGGAAACACTTTTGCATCAGTCTTTAAGGTAGGACAGCTCAAGCATGGCAAGTTGAGTGCCTTTACAAATTATAGGAAGGTCACTGAAATAAGGTAATATATAACCACAGGGTTAGGACCAAAAGTGTTTGGATAAAGTGTGTGAGGATCAAGAGACTTGACGTGTTCATCACTTATCAGACAGCAGCTGATGTAGTGAGAAGCAGCGTGAAAATAGTCTGCTGTTATGTTGGATTCCAGGAGAACTCTATTAACGGATATCAAGTCAATGAAGGCTGAGCAAAGGATAGCGAGTGCAGGAGGAGCCAGCTTCAAAAACTAAACAATAATAGCTTTTGAGAATTAGTGCTCAAATTTGTTTATTAAAATCTGAGGAGCCCAAATGGGTCCAAGAATAGTCAGTGTGCAGACCAATCCTGATCTGAGTCTTTAACTGCTGCTGGTGGCCGTCGGTGGAGGCGACTCAATAACCATCTCCCCTCCAGAACCAGCACCAGAACTGGTTACTGTAGTGGAATGAGAGACCTGCGAGCCCGGCACAACACTGCCAGGTCCACCATTTCCGGTGCCATTCTTGTTGACGAGTGTCGTCGGCTGGCCAAAGTTAGTGGTTCTCAAGGTTGCCAGATGACGTGGGGAAAAGACGTGGGCCCTCGCTGCAGCACGGGATTCAAAGGAGACACTGCAGGCATCACAGCGGCCTGTCAGGGTCTCCTTTGGCACTGGCTGGCCAGCCACTGGGGAAGCAGGAGGTTCAGTAACTGTCAGCTGAACAGGTTTGGGCAGGATGGGACGATTGGCTTTGAGAGCGTTGTACTGCAAGTAGCTTCCTGAGCTCATGTCCACCTTTCCACCTGACAGAGGAGACTGAAAACGGGAAGGAGGGGTGGATAGACAGGACCAGAGAGGGAAAAAGTTTAATGCCAAATCTGTTAAGATCTGAATTTTGTTACAAGTTTTAGTGAATCAGAGAATATGCAAGTCCACTATATAATTAAGTATCTATTTTTGACTGTAATAAATTATGTTTTTATGGAAAAGTGTCTATCTACATTTTGAGCGCTAAAATTAGTTCTCTGATCATTCATTACATAACACAATTACATTAATATGAAATATTTTGGTTAAAAATGCTAAATGTTGATGGACAGGATTTTCAGAACTCAAACACATTTGCTGTCAGAGGGAAAAAATAAGACTTGAGTAAAATAGGGCTAGGACACAAAGTTGAACTCATCAAAATGTGAATACAGATTTTCTGATTTAATATAAAATTAAATATAAAATTTTGTATAAACACAAATTCATCACAATACAATTCCACTTTGACAAAGTCAAAAATGTTAAGTTATTGCCCAATTATCACATAAAGGCATTAAGCAGCCTATAAAAAATAAAATAGTCTCAGTTACTTGGCTTGCTGTGTATTTTATTACTCTCTCATGTGCACAGTAATCAGATTTTCTACAAAAGACTTAAAAATAGAATAACATTAAAATGAAAATACCAAAGTCCACATACCATTTTTTCTTGCTGCAGCCTCCAGCGCTTCTCCTTGGCTCTGGTGTTTTGGAACCAGATCTGCACTACCTTGAGCGGTAGGTTGAGCTCACTGCCAATTGCCTCACACTCCATGGCATTAGGATGGGCACAGGTCTCGTAACAGGACTGCAGAATCGACAACTGTAGGCAGGACAAGTGTGTGCGTGGCCTACGGCTGGATGAATGGGGCAGAAAGCTGCTTTCTGATGGGCTTGATTTAACCACAGCTGGGGTGGAGGGGCTAGCCACTTTGGCAGAGCTGGGAGTATTCGGGCTAACTGGTGCAATACTGGGGGTGGGAGGAGGGGGGATGGTACGAGGAGGCGTGTGTGTGGGAAGAGCCAGTTGTTCTCTTGATAGAGTGTTGATCTTAATGGGGACTTTGGGGGTCCAGTAGTTGAGCCCATTTTGTTTTTGTGGCACCACAGTTGTGGCAGGAGGCCTGTTGTTGATGGCAATTGTGGGCAGCTTGGGCACCATGCGGTTAGTGATCCCTGGTCCAGGACCCATCTCATTTTCATTGTCCCTCTCTTCATCAGTCTTTTCTTCGTCACTCTCTTCGTCTAGTTTTCGTTTCTGGGCCGGTCGTGGGGCAATTGGGATTGGATCCTTGGGTGGAGCTAAAAGGACAGGGGTGTTGACTTTGGGTGCAACTTTGACCATAGTGACGTTGCTGGTGGTTTCAAGCTTGGTCTTTGGCACTGCAGAGACACTGCTGCTCACAGGGGAGGCTGCAGTAGAAGAAACAACCTCCTTAGGCTTGATAGGAACAGGGGTTGGTTTTTTCACTACTGCTGGCTTGCCCAGCTCCTTTATAGGCTCCCTCTCTGTCTTCATGAGGGTGCGCACAATAGGGGTAGTTGTAATACACCCAGTATTGTTTGGAGCAGGCTTGTTGGAGAATATGGGTTTGGAAAGAGGCCAGGTAAATTTGATGAGAGGTTTGCCAACTGCTGCCAGGGTGCCATCACTGATGAATCTGACCTCACCCTTTCGTTCTCTTGCCCTCATGTTCTGGAACCAAATCTGAACAACCTTCTTTGGAAGGTGGACCCACTCTGAAATCTGTTCAAACTCGTGTTTCCCAGGATTTGGGTCTTTGAAATAGCAGCCATACAGAATGTCAAGCTGTTCAGCTTGGATGATAGTCCTCGAACGTCGCATGTCCCTGTACCTTTTTCCTTTGGACTTCCTTTGCTGCTGTTCTTGCTCCCTCTCCTTTTCCTTCTCTCTGTCCTTTTCTCGTTCCCTTTCCAGTAATGTAGAATTCATTTTCTCTGCTGCCCTCATATAAATACTAGACTTTGTCATGTTATTGCAGTTGACAAGACTCATACTGCTGTTGGAGGAAGGCATGGCAACAGATTCAGGCTTAACTTGTACAACTACCAGACCTTTGGATGTGGGCCTCAGGCCGAGCCCATCCAGCAACTGCCCCTTCTGTGCTGCAATTTTATCAGCCAGACACAATGAGGAAGAAGCAGATTTTGAGCTGTTTTTCCCCATGCTGAGGTCTAAAGCAGACTCACAGTCGCCACCATTGGACAGGTAGTGAGAAGTCTGGTTGCGGGAGGAGAGAGACTGCGAGAGAAGAGAGTTGGAGAAGCGTGTGATGGTTGGTGGATTAGGAAAGACAGGTACTTTGTTCCCATCTCCAACCACTGAAGGAGTAAGAGAGAGGACATAGGGACTAAGGAACTGAGTAGAAAAGTGAGTAAGGGACAAAGGAAGTGAGTGCAGAGCACTGGTTGGAGTCTCAGGATGGTCCAATGAGTGCAACAATGAAGTTGGAGGATCCCCTTGGGCTTCCAATTCTAGATCCACATCTGGATCCTGCCTTTCCTTCTTTACCTCCACCTCATCACGCTCAAACTCCCCCTTTCGCTTTTTCCTTTTGGTCCTCTGACCCCCTCCACCCTCTTCATCTTCATACTCATCCTCTGCATCAGAGAGAAACACAGTTGTGGAGCGCAAGACCTTTCCTCCAACTGACCCCTTGTCACCATGGACCTCCCGATGTGCTTCACCTTTAGCAGGGCTCTCAGGACCCTCCCTCAAAGACCCACTCTGACTTTCCTCATCGGACACAATGACAGAGGTGTAGACCTCGTTTTCTGAGTCAGAGGTAAGGCAAGAATCTCCTTGACCCTCCCTTCCTAAATCTCTCTGTCGGCGTTTCCCTCTTCTACTAGACAAATCTATTGCCTGACTCCCTGAAGCTTCTGCATCATCCTCACCCTCTGCTATGATCAGTGACCTTTCCTCATCATCATAGTCATTGTCCAAACTTTGGGCATGTCTTGTAAATCCTGCAAAGCCTTGTAGGTGGTCCAGTTCTGTCGCCCTCTGCCTCTGTTTAGCATGCCGAGCTTGGCTCAGCCACCTACGTACCTCTTCTTCAGCAAGCCCAACCTCTCTGCCCAGCGCCTCACAGTCTTCATGGGGAGGACTTGCAGCATCAGCCTCACTACGTGACTCAAAGAACGCCCAGAGAACCTCTGACTGGAACTCTGACAACACTGGAAGGTCTGGATAAATGGATCCCATTGTTTTACAATGCGATCGAGTTTGGTTGTTAATTAAGGCATTTGTACTCGGGCTGGATTTTGGGGTGCCAAGAGAGTCGCAAGGGCTAGTGCCTGATTGTGATTTTTGCGGAGTAGAATCAGGACTAAGTGTAAGGTTTAAATTTACTGGACTGAGGGTGGAGTTGCTGGGCACAGATGCAGAAGGCGAGAGGTTGTTATTGCGAAGGCTCTTCTCTGTGCCTGCTGGGGAGAGATTCTGGCTAGCTGCTTTATCACCTTCCAGGTCCAACTGATTAGTAGAGCTGTCTCCATCTGTTGTGCTATCTCTATGTGCCTTTGCATTGTCTTCATTATTCTCAGACTTTACTTTGCTTTCTATATCAGGACACTGCGCAAATTCTTTACTGTCCTCTTGCTTGAATTTCTCTGTTGTCCCATTATCCCTGTCCTTTATCTGAGCTAAAACCTTCTCAACAGTCTCCTCACTGTCCTTCCTCTCTTGCTCTCTCTCACACATAGTCTGTTTTTGTTCTTCCAGGCTGGACTGCATGTTTGTTGAAACTCCTGCAGAGGGCCACTGGCTCTGTAAGCTGTTAAGTCTTTGGGTTAAGAGGGCTTGCTGGGCTGTGCTGAGACCTACGAATGGTACACACTGGGTAAGGAGCTGGCCTTGCTGGTTCTCTTGGTGCTGCTGGGTTTGGGCTTGCAGCCCATTCAAAATTAAGGGCATGACCATTTGAGGCTGAGGCACAAGCTGATGCGCATTTGCACCAGTAGCAGCACCAGCCGCAAACAGAGAGGGGAGGAGGGAGTGTGAGAAGGTGTTAGGACTCGATGTGAGGAGGGTGAGGAAGGCTGAAACTGCCTGAGCTGAGGCCACAGGGGAGGTGAGGAGGGAGGGAGCCACTTGTGAAGTTTGAATCTGCTCTTCATCTTTTGTAGTCGTTACCATCACGGTCCCAGGAACAGCACAGTTGGTGGTGGTCACTAACTGACTGGATCCACTTCCAGGTGTGTTCACTGCAGAATTTGGAGCAGTGACAGTGCTACCTCCCAAACCAGCAGAGGCCACTGCATTGTTTGCAGCATGTGCAACAATTCCAGCATTTCTGCTGCGTGTCTGGTGCAAGACAGATTTCATATGGCTCTCGAGGGTGATGGCATGATTGTAAGAGACTCGACATACAGCACACTGGTAAGGTTTGTTTGATATATATGGCCGAGACAGGACAGGAACTGAGGGAATTATGGGATCACTTTCCCCACCCTGTTTTGCAGAACCTGTTGTCATCCTCTGAATGTGGGATGCAGAGTTGTAATGAACGCTCAAGGCAGTTCTGCTTGGAAAAGTTTCCAGGCAGGCATTGCATTTGAATGAGCGGGTGTTATTTTCAGCTGGCACACCATTTTTAGTAACTGACTTTTCACTGGCTGCTGGGATTTCTGTGTTTTCAGTTGCATTTTGCTGTTTGGCTCCTGTGAGTTGATTTCCCTCCTCTTCTGGCTCAGACTCAGCTTCAACTCCCTCCTGTTCCATTATTCTCTCTTCCTCCATCTCTTTATTTCCAAGCGCCTGGGTAGCGTCTGAACTCTTGCTCGATTGGAAGGGCTCTGAACTGAAGTCTTCAGTGTGCTTCAGTTGTGAAGATTCAGCATCTGATAACAGGAATATATAGGTTTAACTATTATATTCTAATAAACGGGCTGGCTGAAAACAGAACTACATGCTCGCATACTGAATGCCTATATCAACCCTTTTCACCCACCTAGCCACCCAACCCACATCAGGGGCAATTTTCCACTGTGAATGCATGTTTTTGATTCCCCAAAACATAACCATTGAGTTCATTTTTTTCCTTTCTAGAGTTTCAAAATATAACTAACACCACTTTAATGCGACAGAAAGATCCACATGATAATCTATTAATGGGGTAAATCAGGTCAGTGATTTGACACCTAATCAGTTTTGTTACAGTAACTAAGAAAAGTCAGTATGTGTATTACGACTGTGTTCAATGTTTTGATTTATTTCTCATGATTTAATTAACATTTAAGTTTTTTTTCACCCTCACCTGAAGACTTTTGAGCACCTCTGTCCTCTCTTCCTCCACTGGCACCCTGTTTTAGAACAGCCTGTTCAAATAAAGTGACAGTTGGCAAAATTTCCACAGCAAATTTCATTCTGCAACAGCTCCATAAGCTGTATGCAATGTAACTTTTGAGCAGCACAAAATTTGGGTGTGACTCATTGATGTGTGGTTATATTACACACAGCAAGCCTAGCTTAACTTTAATTTGCAAATTTCCCTTAAGGCATATATTAAACGGTCTTTGATCAATTCATCCGTCAACAAATTTCCCTCTATTTCTAAACAATTAAATACTTAACTATCATGGACCCAATACAAATCATAGGTTCACTGAGATGCTTTTTTTTTGTCAAGTTTGATGTCTACTCAGCAAAAACATTTATAGTGACATAACTTGCTAACAATTAAATATTCAAACTATTACGGTAAAGAACATAGTGCTGACTGCCGAAAGTGAATATGCACAAACAAGTCATGAAAACAGAAAACACCACTGTGAATACTCACAACTCAAACTGCTAATTAATAATGTAATAACAGATTATGTAGAAGTAACAGTATATTTTCCCTGACTGTATGTAAACAATTGTATCCAAAAAATAATGCTACTGCTTGGATTAGATAGCAATCTTTGGATTTTTTTTTTTTTTTAAATGTTAGATGAATTCAACACCAAACTATGAATTTCAATGAGCACTTGATAAACAATTTTGTTTAATAAACTTTCCAATGCATACATGTAGCCTGTCTGACTTGTGTCTCTTCTGAGACATTGTTTTGATGATTGTGTGTATGGGTGACTAGCCCAGGGGATTAATAAAGTTATCCATCTATCTCATAAATGCATAATAAATACTGTGTAATTAGTGTGGACAAAGAAACAGAAACATATTATAATACAGCAGCCCAGCATGCATTACTTGTTTGGAGAAGCTCAAGTTTTTATGACTTATTTTAAATGTTGGTGACCATTGTTCCTCTTTGCAGTTTTTCTGTTTTTGGCATAACACGTTTGATAACTCTCCCCATGCCACTTATAATCATTTCTGCACCGATTCTTACAGATACCCAAGCAGTTCAGGCATCAGTTATTAAGCTGTTTTCACCTTGACTGCCTCAAAAATAACCATCAATTTGAACCAACATCTTAGAGTCATAGAAAAATAAACTTAATGAACTACAGCATTTTCTTTCTTCCAGTACATCAGCCAGCAACAAGTGGGCTAATCAGGCATTATGCACATAGCTGATGTATGAACCACATTTTAACCTTCAGTGTCTATAACGTGTGGGAAAAAAACCCATATGAACTATATTTTGGCCATACTGCCCAGCCGCACTTACAATGTCCAGCAGTCTGTTGACACAAGATGGAAGGACGCTGTGTTGCTCTGTGAGATGCAGAGACAGGGAGGATCTGTCTGTTTGTCCTTTCTGGCAGAGGGGGCAAAGCCACTCTGCCACCCCATCGCTTTCACTGCTCACTGTCTCTCCAGACTCCTCCTGACAAATAGAAGAGCCTGTTAGAGAATCATACTCTTTCTGGAGCTGCTACTGTTTATCATAAACACTGTACGAAGGGTTTCACAGACAAAAAAAAGAAAGGATGATGGGATGTGAGAAGGTTATTTCACATAACCAAGATCAAGACAAAAACATACTGTTACCGTTTCACACCTTTGCTGGGTGACCGGCACTAATCTTGCCCTGCTGTGTCTAACAATCTGAAACCATACCCTTCAATTAGCATGTAACAATAAAATTGATCCGAGATCTTTTAAGTTTCATTCCTGACTATTTTTTAAATGTTAACCATGCTTTGTAAGGTGGTTCCCAACATTTTGTCTGCAATGAGCAGATGCAATTGTTTAGATGACATCTCTGCAATGTAGGAGTATCCAAATAATGCTTTCTGCAGATTTGAAATTGCACTGTAGTAACCTGAGTTCTAAATAGAAGATCTATTGTCTCAGACCTCTTTGAATTCAATCTAACAAACAGATCTGGTATCACATGTGCATATAAAATGTATTAAATGCAGAACAGACCAGAGCAGAAGTAGCAAATCATAACATGCCTGGTCATTTACAATCACAAAAGTGCCCCTCCACCACACACACGCAGTTTTGACCAATACAAGAACATGTGGCCAATAAACTATGTAAACTATGATCTGAGATCATACTGTGCTGCACTAGCAGTTTTAAATAAGTGAGAAGACCACGCAGTTCTCGTGTATTTTTCTGCAAAAATCCATAATCCAGGATGCAGCCGGACGTCAGTTCAACACGACCAGAGCTACAGTACTCACTTCCTCCTCATGCCAATTAGCAGGCTAGCAGGGTTATATGACCACATGATGGTTCGACAAGGCTGCATCTGTACACTATATCATCTTTAAAAGCCCCTCATCCCGATTCTCATAATTAAAAGCCAAGACAGAACTAGACTGACGTCTCTTTACCCATAGTTGGCTAATTAATGAGAAGTCTAATTAGCTATGCCGACCAGAGATGAATCAATTAGCTAGCAGGCTAAACTGAGCAGCGGCTGAAACGTCGCATTACAGCGGTGTTTGAGGAAGAACTGGTGGTTTAGTTGAAATAATGCTTCAGTGAAAGCCACTCACGTCAGCCCGACATGCGCCACTTCACACTGGCTGCTGTTTCTCTTTTAAATTCATAAACCAAAGGGTTGATCAGTCGTGTGACTTTGCTAGCTAGCCTGTTAGCAGACAGATAATTAACTGCCCCCCCTCCCCCACAAACTCTGCCCGGTCCAGGTGGGAACTGCAGCTCTAACACTGCGACTGGTTCACTGGGATAAAAACATACTCGTTCGGCTTCAGGTCACAAACCTCGGCCTCGAGTTAGCTCCGTGCCCCGCTGTTTGTGGGTATGTAGCGCCGCTCCGCCTCCGCCGCTCAGCGCAGACCGAGGCCTACACCGACTACAGCCGTTTAATTAACGAACGTGGCTCTGTTCACAGATGTGTTCGAAAACAGTCGCCCCCTGCCCCCCGCCTAGAAGACCCATTTAGACGCGTCCTACAGCTGAAATCCACACCTTTCAGACTTCGGTGCAACACATGTCCATATAAACTAAGATTTAACCGCTTCAGCTGTAACATGCTCTGAAATGCTCCGGACCGGAGGACGGGCGCCGCGGTCGGCCCGACGGTGGGGGTGGTGTCGGGAGAGCAGGCAAAAGAGACGAGAGGCAGAAAAAGTTTGGGTTTAATGTTGGATTTCTACGAGGGATCGGATTAGTAGGAGACTCGATTCGTCGTCTCTCGGTCCTCCACCAGTCGCAGGCCACTCTCCTGCTCAAAGCAGTACAATTAACCGATCACAACGACGTTTAATTAAGTTGAAAGCAATTAGCTAATGCGTTTTACCTGCATGGTCTCCGCTCCAGCACGCACACACGCACACGCTTCCTCTGTAGCTCCTCAGAAGTGAAAAGTTTTCTTTCCTGCCCTCCCTCTCCTCCCTCTCCTCCCTCTCTCTCCTGCTCTCCCCCTCCCTCTCCCCGCTTCCCTGTAGTAAACAGACCACAGCTCCCCCCGAGGCTGGCTGCTGACATTCAGACGGACACGGAGAGAAAGCCTTATATAACCCACATATCACTGTTATATTCTTATTATATCAGCACTGATCACTTTCTGATTAGGGCACACTGATGACATGGTGCCTCACGGATACACTTCTATTAAAGTATGTGAATTACAGGGAGCACCCACCCTCCCCTCTCTTTAACATTAAACCTTCCTCATTCTCACATTAAAGGTGAATGAAAATAAAAACGAGTCCTCATTCTGCCACTTGGACTGTGACACAGTGACGAGTTAACCACTGCTGGATGATTCAGATGTGGGTACAAAAGCTGGGCCCCGAATGGTTCCCATCATACGGTCGGCGAGACTTCTGTGGGGTGAATACTTAAGAAGAAGGGTGGATTAAAAACTGCAACCATCTACATGCCCCTGCGTTACTAGGGAAGGAATTGATGCTCTCCAACACCCTCTTAGCTGTCTGTAACTGCGCCTGTGCAAAATAAACTTTGCTTACGTGTAGGCGCAACTTCGATTGATCTATTGCTGAGTTTTTTGATGCCGAATTACGTGGATTTAAGGACCTGATCTGTCAAGGTGTGTGAGGCTGCAGTTTGATGTGTCAATGGGGTTTTTAAACACTCTGTGGTTCAGTTTGTGGGTTTTAATTTGTAGTTCATGCATGACCACAGCAGCTTGCGCTGAATGTGTCGAGCCTGTGTCGAGACATATTATTCTATACGGATATGTAACTTTCAGTTTACATTTATAGCGCATTTACCAAATGTTTAAATGCTTGGAAGTAAAACAATACGAAATAACTATAAATAACTATGAACAGAATAACTATGAAATTTCCCAAAAGCAAGACCAACCACAAGCTTAAATGTAAGTACGTTGAGAAAATCTAGGTTAAATACAAGAACTCCGATCTTTAATTGAGTAAAAGTAGTAGGATGTAAAAACTCTCTATTTGAAGTAATATTCATCTTTTCACAACTTTACTTAAGTGAAGCTACAGAAACGGGGTTTCATAATTTTGTATATGTTTTGTTATTGTGTAATTGGATTATCAGTGCATTACTGTGTATGCACCATTTTAACCTGTGTTGCAGGTTGAACCGGAGGCAATTTTGTTTGTTTTTTTTTTACTTAACGGGTAGTTTCATGTATATTTATACATTGAATTTTATATCTGGAATTTTGTATGTAATAAATAATTCTGTACAGTAACTAGTAACCAAAGCTGTAGCTGGGTAAAACAACAATTGACTTTGGAGTAGACGTACTGTTTTTTTTTTTTTAAAGTGAGAAACAATTCAATAAACCATAATTTATGCCATGAACATAACATGCCCAATGCCTATTCCCTAGTGAAAAAAAAAGAAAATGCATATAGGACTTACCCGTGCCTGTTAAGTTACTAACTGTAAAGACAAATGGATCTTAAAGCCGGTTAAAGTGGATTTAGTTGCACTCCTGATCTTACAGTATTGTTGGTGTTGATGAAACTATGTCATTTCAGATGAGTGTGGAAGTGGAGAGAAAGTTTTTATGCAATGCTGACACCCTGAAAACACTGGAGGAGATTGGGGGTATGTCTTAAGTTTGACTACCACACATTTACACATTTACACATGGGTAAATTTAGAGTTGGGGCAGGTTTCTGATGCTGTAACTTATAAATGTTCACTGATTACATTGTTCTGTAAGTGCAGTGATACAGGCCATCTGTCTCTTGTTAATAAGGTTAATTATTTGTTTCAGCCCCATTAGTATTTATTCATCCATACATCTCTTACTTCTTTTCCTCAGCAGTATGTGTTGGTCAGCAGCAAATTCATGACCAGTATTTTGACACCCCCCAGTTTGACCTCACTTTGAGAAACATGTGGCTGCGTAAACGTAAAGGATGCTGGGAACTCAAGTGTCCACCAGCAGCAGTCAGTGGGACAGAAGAAAAGGGTGGAGAACAAAGTGGAGCGGCAGCAATGTGCACTTGCTACAAGGAGATAACCAGCCTGCCTGAAATTCAGCTGAGAGTGACGGAGGTCATCAGAAACCTTTGTGAGAACAGAGACACAGAAACAGGCTTCTCATACCAGGATGAGTCTTGGCTGAGCAAAATGAATCTGGTGTGCTTTGCGGAGTTTACAACAGTGCGGCAGTCATTCAATTTAGAGGAAGAGGGGGTGAAGATAGATCTGGACCAAGCTGACTTTGGTTACCATGTGGGAGAGGTAGAGATGGTCATACCAGAAGGAGGAGATGTGCAGGCTGCTCTGGAGAGGATTGACAGAACAGCAGGAAAGCTAGGTGAACTCAAAGTTGTCATGCTGCTCAACCGTTTAATACATTCATCGTGTTCACTAGGAAGGATATTAATTTACCCCTCTGTCATCTACTTCCATGAAAGCCATACATTTTTTTTTCTTTACAGGTCTGACTGGAGATCAACGAGTTGAAGGAAAAATGAGTGTTTACCTTAAAAAAAATCATCCTGAGCACTACACAAAACTACTAAGTGTGCATGTTTTGTAAGAGATCAGTGACAGTTTTTAACATGTGCAAAGTCATATCTGTAAACTGATTATTCATAAGAAAACCTAATGACAAATGTGCTTGAAACTGTAAACATACTCAAGGTGGACATGAATTTCTCAGTACATTTCCTGTATTTTAATCTTTGGAAAGCAGCAACAGACCCTTGATTTGTTGATATGCTGTTTGTTCTATGGCTGTTTCCCTCTCTAAGTGAAGTTTTTTGTCCTGTGTACCCCAAGAACAGCCATGTTTTTATCTGCTTATTACATGGAGCTTGTGAGAGTATCTGTATATACTGGAAATAAATGGGGTGACATACTCTCCATTCACCATTAATATTGATTGTTATGTACTCTGTTGTGTTAAAAAGACAGATGATTAGATGATGATGGTGATGAATATATTAGACACTACCATGATAAAGAGCTGGTGACTGTTTTATCTGCAGCACCATATGAAGGTGTTTTCCTGTCAGAAGTTACTGCTTGATATGCTGAAATCAGCAGCTGGGGGTTTCTTGTCATCTTTGAGCATATGATTCAAACTTGCTGCTAATTTCCAGATTTAAAGATCTTTACATCCATCTTGATGTTTCAATAATTTGAACTATGAAATGGGTTTAGATGTGATAATATGTCCTCTTCATGTACATGTATGAAAAATAAAATAACATGTTAACAATCAATCAAAATGTTGCTTTTGGTACAAACTTGAATTAAATTACTTTTGCATTTGTAAATATAATTAAATCAACACCCACAACATTTTGATCAGTTACACTGTTCTACAAATGTTGAATATCTTTATTTTGTCTAAATGATACAAAAAACTACTCGATTTCCAAGGTTTTGTAACTTTGGAAGTTTCACCTGTAACCAGTTGATATTTTATCCATGTGTTTTATGTGTATGTTTGCATTTTGTAGCAACATGTTCATCAGAGAGTACCTCATCCTTCCAGCTGTGGTGGATATGATATAATATCTGGGAAGATTCTCAGTCATCCAGGTCATGGTTACCCAAGAAAAGTTGAATATATGTTGCACAAATGATATAATATGACAGAGCAAGTGTCCCATGTCCCCCACGTTATCATAACCAAGCATATAATAACAAAAGTAGCCTGATAGAAAAAGTTTTATTATTATAATGAGGAAGGGTAAACAATTGTGGCCACAGTATATTGTAAGAACAGAGCAGAGGTTTTGAATGTATTGATCAAGGTTTCTTTTTGTTTTATGCTCCTGACAACCAACATACATAATGTTGTGCTTAGTAGATACTGCAGAAATTATTCTTCAGCTCTTGCACAACCAAACCTCTGTCCAACACTTTCATTAACAGTCTCACAGTTCTCACAGTAACTCATCATAAAACTTCAAAATAACGAAAATGAAATAAAGTTCTATCATGGGACTTAATTATTTATAATTATAAAGAGAGCAGAAACTCTATGATCATTAGACACAATAGATAACAGTACAAATTGTGCCATAATGAATAATACAAAATGTTAAATGTCACTTTGGTGAACCAAAGTGTCGCTGATGAAGAGAGAAGTTTCTCTTAGCGACACCAAAATCTGTGGTGTTTACTGATTAACAAGAGCAAATTTTCATTGTGTCTTTTCTGCTGTAAAGGGAAGGCTTCGCTGGTTGATTCAAATGCTCTCACATATCAATTCCTGCAACAGTGTTGTAGCAACATCACTTATTCCTCCAGGAGAGAGAGACCTGTAATAAAGATGAGCTACCATGGCCATGCTCTGATCATTTTATTTCAGGCTGCAACTAGTAAGGTGGAGATAATGGAGGAGGTTCCTCAGAGGCTGAAATTAACCCTCCGATGGATTGGTCTTCTGGTCTGGACTCTCCTGTTCCAACACCAACACCTGCTGTGGACACCTTAGTCTGGACACCTGTGGTCCACACACACAATAACAGATTACGGTATAATACGACACAGGATAATGTATGAGGAAGTGTTTGCACACAGAGAAATCATCAGTCATGAGAGAGACACAATCAGACTTTTACTGTATATCAGTCTTTGTTCTGACAACTGGGTCCTCACAGTCCTCATCCTGTGAAGACCACACTGGAATCTGACTTTATGTACAACCACATCGTTACACTGACAGGCCACATCTGCTCCTCTTAGACATGATGCAGCTGCGACCTTATTAAAGACAAAAATATAACATAAGTTTATTCAATTTTGGTGGCAATTTACAATCACAGAAGTCTGGAGCTCCCTTATACCACACTTTCATAGGATGAATGAATGACACAGCATGACACAGCATGTCTGATATAGCCCTCATATCAATCATTTACTTAAAAACTGATGACAAATTAGGCTATAGTGTTCACAGAATTGACAGAAGTAAGCAGAACTAAATCTGTCCTGAGAAAAATATTATAGTGACAAGGACAGGTGACACAAATAGTGTCTGCAGGGTTTAGAGTAAGTAAATAAACAAACACAGTCTTGTTTATTCAAAGATCATACAAGGATACAAAGAACACTAAGAATACAAATAGTTACAAAACAACAACAAGGATGTATTTATCCTTGTTGTTAGAAAAGGGATACATACATATTCAAATTAAAAACAGGTTTTTAAGGCACTGTGGATGACTATACAGTGCATCCAGAAAGTATTCACACCCCTTCACTTTCCCCACATTTTGTTATGTTACAGCCTTATTCCAGGATGGATTAAATTCCTTTTTTTCTCATCAATCTACACACAATACCCCATAATGACAAAGCAAAAAAGGTTTTTTAGAAATTCTTGCAAATTTATTAAAAATAAAAAACTGAAATATCACATGTACATAAGTAGTCACACCCTTTGCTATGACACTCAAAAGTGAGCTTAGGTGCATCCTGTTTCCACTGATCATCCTTGAGATGTCTCTACAACTTGATTGGAGTCCACCTGTAGTAAATTCAATTGATTGGACATGATTTGGGAAGGCACACACCTGTCTATATAAGGTCCCATCTATATATAAGGTCCCACTGTTGACAGTGCATGTCAGAGCAGAAACCAAGCCGTGAAGTCAAAGGAATTGTCTGTAGACCTCCGAGACAGGATTGTATCGAGGAACAGATCTGGGGAAGGGTACAAAAAAATTTCTGCAGCATTGATGGTCCCAAAGAGCACAGTGGTCTCCATCATTCGTAAATGGAAGAAGTTTGGAACCACCAGGACTCTTCCTAGAGCTGGCTGCCCAGCCAAACTGAGCGATCGGGGGAGAAGGGCCTTGGTCAGGGAGGTGACCAAGAACACGATGGTCACTCTGACAGAGCCCCAGCGTTCCTCTGTGGAGATGGGAGAGCCTTCCAGAAGGACAACCATCTCTGCAGCACTCCACCAATCAAGCCTTTATGGTAGAGTGGCCAGATGGAAGCCTCTACTAGGCACATGACAGCCTGCTTGGAGTTTGCCAGAAGGCACCTAAAGGACTCTCAGACCATGAGAAACAAGATTCTCTGGCCTGATGAAACCAAGATTGAACTCTTTGGCCTGAATGCCAAGCGTCGTGTCTGGAGGAAACCAGGCACCTCTCATCACCTGGCTAATACCATCCCTATGGTGAAGCATGGTGGTGGCAGCATCATGCTGTGGGGATGTTTTTCAGCGGCAGGAACTGGGAGACTAGTTAGGATCGAGGGAAAGATGAACGGAGCAGAGTACAGAGATATCCTTGATGAAAACCTGCTCCAGAGCACTCAGGACCTCAGACTGGGGCAAAGGTTTACCTTCCAACAGGACAACGACCCTAAGCACACAGCCAAGACAACAAAAGATTGGATTGAAGATTGAAGTCTGTGAATGTCCTTGAGTGGCCCAGCCAGAGCCCAGACTTGAACCCGATTGTACATCTCTGGAAAGACCTGAAAATAGCTGTGCAGCAACGCTCCCCATCTAACCTAAAAGAGCTTGAGAGGATCTGTAGAGAAGAATAGGAGAAATACCCCAAATATGGGTGTGCCAAGCTTGTAGCTTCATACCCAAGAAGACTTGAGGCTGTAATCGCTGCCAAGGGTGCCTCAAAGTACTGAGGAAAGGGTGTGAATACTTATGTACGTGCGATATTTCAGTTTTTTATTTTTAATAAATTTTCAAAAATTTCTAAAAAACCTTTTTCGCTTTGTCATTATGGGGTATTGTGTGTAGATTGATGAGAAAAAAAGGAATTTAATCCATCCTGGAATAAGGCTGTAACATAATAAAATGTGGGGAAAGTGGAGGGGTGTGAATACTTTCCGGATGCACTGTATAGATCAAATTTTTGTGTTTCAAAGTAAGTTTTCATTTCATCCTTGAACTGGTAAATATTGGGCTTCCTCTGAGACCATTTGCATTTATGGATATAAAAGTTAAAATGAGAATAACATCTATTTTCTAAATTAATCTCAGTCCCACATTATATGCAAAGCATGTTTAACATCAATCCAGAAGAACTTCACACAAATGCACTCATAAAACAAATGTAGAATTGTTTCTGTGCCATTATCGCACAATACAGAATGATAATTTTTTTTAAGAAAATGGTTTGTTGGATAGATTTAATATAATTATAAAACACACTTCACTTTATTGTTGAAAAAATATTTGTTTTAGTAAGTCCAAATCAATTCCCAAGTGATGTTCTCAAAATGGTTATTCCAATATGCTACAAGAAATTGCATGGTAATGTATCATACTGTATGTCTTAAAATTCAGATTTTACATGTTTTATCTTTTATGTTGATGTCATTCAACATGTCTTAAATAATGACTGTTCGTCAGACACACTGCTGCCTTGCAACAGTGCAGGTACTGCATCAAACACGATGCTTTATTCTTGTGCAGGCATCATGATACCAAATGTCTTATATAATTCAGTGTATGTAAATAAGTGACCTTTCGCATTCATGAATTGCGAAATCAGCAAAATATTGTTTTGGACCCATTTGTCATAGAGATTTGACTTATTTTTATTTTATTATATGAAATATTTGTCAGGAGAGAAAATTATATTTGATGAATGAAAATCAAGCACATTTAAGCCTCCTTGAATGTATGAATAACATGAGGTATTTTCTGTTAAAATAATGAAGCTTGTTTTTCCATATAAAAGGTTTTTTATTGTACTGTGCCTTACAAATATTCATTTGTAAATATAATACTTCATATTTAACTGGAATATCTTCATATTCTGTTGTGTGAGTCCTGCTTTCTTTACGTGAAAAAGGGCTGAATTTTTGAATTAGTTAACCCTGAAAATGCATTAAGACAGTACAATTTATTTTAACTTGCTCTTCATCCTTCAAAAGGATAGCCAAATGATTTGTAAGCATACAACATTTGATTTCCTTCCCCAAACTTTTGATGCTTTGAAAGGAATCATTATGTATGGATGGATGGATGGATGGATGGATGGATGGATGGATGGATAGATAGATAGATAGATAGACGGATAGATAGATAGATAGATAGATAGATACTTTATTTACTTTTATTCATGTGTCCATTAGCTCATTGTTGATAATAATAACAATAACAATAATAAAAATAGTTGATAATAAATAAACAATAATAATTATATTAGTCCACTTCCTTTGGCTGAGGTGTTGTATAGCCTGATAGCAGTGGGAACAAAGAATCTCCTGAATCTCTTTGTTCTGCAGCGCAGTGAGATGAGACGTTTGCCGCACCTGTAGCTGCTTCTCTGTCCCGCCAGAATGTTGTGGAGAGGATGGTAGGTATTGTCTAAGATGGCCTCCATCTTACATTGCATGCATCTCTCCACAACAGTCCTGAATGAGTCCATACTCCTGCCAAGCACAGACCCAGTATTTCTGACAAGCTTATCCAGTCTCTGTGTGTTCATGTCTGACATGCTGCTGCCCCAGCAGACTGCAGCATAAAAGAGTACACTGGCCACCACTGACTGATAAAAAATGTGCAGCATTTCACTGCAGACGTCAAAGGACCTGAGCTTCCTGAGGAAAACGAGCCAGCTCTGCCCCTTCCAGTAGATGGCAGCCGTGTTCAGGGACCAGTCCAGTTTACTGTCCAGGTGCACACCTAGGAATTTATAAGTGTGCACCACCTCAATGTCCTTCCCTCAAGTGTTTACTGTCTGAAGGGTGGGCCTAGACCCCTGAAAGTCCATGACCATCTCCTTGGTCTTGGAGGTGTTCAGAAGGAAGCAGTTCTTGTCGCTCGATTCAGTGAAGGCTGTCGTCAGATCCCTGTACTCCTCTTACTGCCCCTTCCTGATACGTGCCACAATAGCTGTGTCATCCGAGTATTTCTGGATGTGGCAGGACTCAGTGTTGTATTTAAAGTCCGCCGTATACAGGGTGAATGGGAACGGAGCCAGAACAGTCCCCTGTGGAGCCCCAGTGCTGCTCATCACTGTCGCTGATGCACAGTTACCCAGCCTGATGTACTGTGGTCGTCTTGCCAGGTAATCCACAATCCAGGACGTGAAGCAGGGATCCACCACCATCCCTTCCAGCTTGTCTTTAAGGATGGGGGATTGGATGGTGCTAAATGCACTTGAGAAATCAAAGAACATAATCCTCATGTAACTACCTGGCTCATCCAAATAATAATGGGCCCAGTGGAGCATGTACAGGATGGCATCATCGACTCCACTATGTTCTTTGTAGGTGAACTGTAGGGGGTCAAGTGCATGTTCAACCTGTGGCTTCAGAAGGTGGAGAAGCAGCCGCTCCAGGGTATATGTAACACCATTATCTTCATGACTAAAAGAAACAAAAATGGAGCAGCAGGATCTTTGTATCACCCTTTTGAAGTGTTGACTAAACTCAAAAGTCAAATACATCAAACAAAAGATTGTGTTTTACAGTGTCAAAGGTTTTATAATATGTCTATGAATAAAATATAGACAAACTGTTGTCTGTAATTTAATCCTTCTATAGTCAGTCAATTGAATATTATTACTGATGTGTCCTTCTTGCATAAAACCAGACTGACAGACATCTATAATTATGTCTACATATAACTTTAGTCTCTGTGCAGAGGATGTGAACCAGTATTTTTGCATCATTATCAGTCAAGGCTATGAAGCTCCAATTATCAAGCAGTAATCGATCTTTATTTGGTTTATATCTCAAAGTAATTAAAACTTGGTACATAATTGAGGGAAGCGTATTAACTTCTATAGCCTTCCTAAAAATTTACGATAAAAAAAATCTGAAATATGGTTTTGAAATACCGAATAAATTGCTGAACTGCAGTTGTCCATCAACATTGTTCACTAATTGTAATGGTAATGGTAATACATATGCAATGCACTGTTTGGTAGCATTTGTAGTTTGACCAGTGGATGGTTGTTTTCTATCGCTGTACACAGAAGGGACTGTAGCCACTGCCAGAAAACATAAAGGTATAAAGGGTAGGGTAAAAAGGCAACCATGCACACTGCAGACCATGTACAGTAACATTATAGAAACCCAGTAAACCAACTTTCCCAGGTTTTCTGTATTGTCATTTGATTTTGGCAAAATAAATAACACATTAGTTTAAGAATATGCACCATGCACACGTGGCTGGGCTGTGGCAAGGGCCAGATTTGACTGAAAATTTAGGTGCCACTGACCGCCTTTAATACTCCAGTAAAACCAGTTAGTCCACAGATCCCTTAATGATACAGATAACAAAAGAAAGATGGACTGAGACAAGGATTCCCCCAAGATTACAAATTTATTAAAAAAAAAAAGGTTAAAAGGGCCAATATATAAAATCATCAACAATTTATTAAAGTTGTTAATTAAAAAAGACTATAGAAAATATAAAAGAGGTGCCTCAAGATCTAATCTGTGCCATATTTAAATGAATAACAGGAGAAAGAGAGCTGTAGGATCAGCAGCTGTGGCCATAGACAGGGAAGGGAGAAAATTCACACTGGGATAGAGTACCTCACCACACTCCGCCCTACACACTCACACAACAAATCAACAAAAGGGATGCAAATATATAGTGAAGGAAGTGCAAAATTTACCAAACACACTATTATGGGGGGTGGTGAAGTACAGGTGAGGAACTCTACCACCAAACCCTCCACTGTTGGGCCGGCCACGCTCACTGCTGTGCCTACAGCACTCGTACAGGGACAGAAAAACACTTATTATATCACAGCAGGGGTACAAATTCTTGGGGGAAATAACCAAATCAATGCCAGGAGGGCCAACAGTGTACAAACAACGAAACAACGAAAAGAAAATACCTATTAAACCAAAGGCTAAGTGCAAAGCACTGTATCAAACGACAAAACTAAGTAAAAAAGTTTACTAAACAGACAGTTAAACAAAACTCAATAACTAAACTAACAAAATAACCAACAGAACAAACATGGAGCAGAGACAGCATTCTACAGGCTCACCAGGCAGCAGAGAGAGAGAGAGAGAGAGCAGCAGCATCAGGGTAAATATATAGCCTTCCCCAAACAATTAAAACCAGGAAGTAGGCATGACTAAACCCTATGGTGATCTGGAAGGGATATCCCACTACCTGCTACACACAGACACTATCAGCAGAAACATACATTGTTTAAACCAGAATATGACTCAGGATGACTCAGTTAGTATGAGGTAATAATGCAGGTAATAATCCCTCTCCTAGCATGTAGCATTTTATTAAATTGTAGAGGGGCATATTCCAAATTTCAGAGAACTAGTTAGCAGTTATTCAAACTGCATCATGATGGCCTCTAGCTGTATCTTCAAAGTAAAGAGGTGTATCACAGGTAGGCTACAGATATTATCATTTGTGTGTGGTGTCAGATAAACACTGTAATCTCTTATCACTGTCACTGAATAAGCAGGACAAAGCAGGAATGTTTATAACATATTATTGTGACTTTCCCTCATATCAAAATACATTCATCTTATATCATTGCTTATCAGCTCTGCTTGAACTATTACTATGTTGTAGACCTACATTTGAATCTTACGACTCTGCTCTTTGTTTCTGCCTTGTAGCCTATATCACATTACTGCTTTTCTAGTGTAAACACTTTGTAACGTTGGTTATATATGCACAAATACACATTATTGTTTATTTTAATATGATGAACAACTTTGTTGACTTTGGATCTTCGATTAGGAGGTGAGCGCAGGTGTGCGTCATGTGACAGTGAACGGGCACGAGCAGAGTTTTTCACACGTTTGTAAACAACATGGCGGCTGTCGGAGTACCTCTGCTAGCTGACTGATCTGACACCGAGCTGTCAAACCTTCAACTTTATGGATAAACCTCATCTGCAGGGCCATACCGGAGCCATACTAATACCAAACTGATCAGTTCGCAGCGAAACACAACAGGCTGGACCGACGAGCTGCTGAGAAGACCGTTTGACGGACAAACGGTAACGTTAAGTCGTTAGCATCGTTAGCTGGCTCCACAAAACAGCCAATACGAGCTAACGCAAGACACCGGGTAACGGGTGAACAGTATAGGTTTCTCCTGCAGCAGTTCGACTCTGTCTGAAGCAGTGGGGGTGCGGGGGCTTGAGCTGATAACTCGGCCTGCTGTCCGTTTAGTTAATGCAAATATATTTTCCTGCAATTATAATCTAACTTGTGATTGTCCACCAACAGAAAAGTGTCAGATAATCTCGTACCACTGTCCCGCCAGGGCCTCTTCAGTCTATGGGCTCTCAGTCCAGTTCTGGGATGTCTGGTGGAAGGAGCTCTTCCAGTGACAACCCAGCTGAGCGGTCTGAAGCAGCAGAACCGAACCGGAGCAGCGGCAGCCGGGGCCGCAGGACGGCGGACAGGCAACAGACAGACAGACAGTCAGCAGCAGAGGAGGACGTCGATTTAGCTGAAGTGCTGGCTTACCTACTGAGGAGGTGACCTGTCCTAGATTCCTAGACCTCCTAGACTTTTGATCCGTCTGGATTTATCAAAGTTGTTGTGTTGTGTTGTGTGAGGCACTTTGTAAAAACTACTGTATCAAACGTCAAACATTTTATTGTGTCAGTGAACCCTGACTCTGTAGGCTGAGACACCGTGTAGAAAAGGGGAAATAACTAAAAGAAGTAGAAATGCACTGTGAGACCAGAAAAATAGAAACGTGTTAAATGCAGTGCAGTGCAATACAATAGCCCTACTCAAAACATTTATGGGAGATCAGTTCATCACTTTACATTTCTTCAAATGTACAGATTAACATGAATTAATTATATCTCAAGAGACATTCAAATAAGAGACAATTGACAGAAAAAAGAAGTAAGGCATGTCACATTTACATTACCTGACGTGAAGGTGACTTTTATCTTGTCAATTCACTACACTATGCAGATGGAACAAAGTAGAAAAAAGCTGATAGTGTTTTTCTGCCAAGGGAGCAAATTATTGAAACATCACATTACATTTCAGTGCTGATAAAGCTAAGTGGAGGTTTGGAATTCCCCATTCCTATTGAACTTTGATTTCAACTCAGTGAAACTGGCAAGGGCTTTTTTTTGAATATTTCTCTGTAAACAAACATCTCTGAAAACGTGGTTTCCAGGAGTTCGAAATGATCCATGAGGGTGGCAGGGTGTCAGTAAAAACACAGTAAAGGAGTCAGAACTAGAAAGCTCCACAATCTGGAATAGCTGAAATGAATAAGTAGCACTCTTGCTTCTCACTTCAGTTAGCATTCAACTACCCTGGAACATCCACTGATCCTCCATCTTTTAGAGGGGAGCTGTTCAGTGGAAACTGTACCATGCTGTAGTTTTACCCAAAGTACATTAACCGTTGTGCTGGTAGGTCCTATCATCCGGCAGTAGCAATGAGGCTGGTCAGTCTGCGAAACACTGTCTGATTTGTACATGTGATGTTAGAATATTTCAAGCATTTGTTTTGACATACAGTTGTCATTTCTTCTACATTTTCTGATCTGTTTGAAATTCTTGTTTATGTACACTTGTTCCCCATTAACTGACTGGTGGTTGAACTGATGTGGTGTTCGTGTTTTCAGGGGCCAGGTCAGACTGGTCCATGGCAGTGGAGCCACAGGGCTGCAGCTGGTCCAGTCATACTCTGACTCTGATGAGGACAGCGATGGAGCCTGGGAAGGTCGACTGGGAGACCGCTACAACCCACCAGGTAACCTCAGTGCTGATACTGTTGTCCAGGCGCAATAGTAGGAAATTGAATAAATCTATATTATAGAGCTCCTTACCATCACTCTTCTGCTGAAACACACTGTTTCAACAACCATACACCTTGTAGAGCTAGTGAGTATTTGTAAGAGCAAGAACACTGTCTTGCAGAATTAAATAGCAGTGTTTTGCTATATTCCAAAATAAATGTTATTTATCTCAAAGGAATTAAGTGAAGAGTATTTTTAGCCATTAAAGTAAGCATATACAACAATTGAAATCATCTTTTAAACTCATAAAACCAATTAACAACCTTGCAGTTTTATTGAGCTGCCGACTAGTACGTTCTGTGTGTTCTCCTCTTTGTCACTTTCTGCTTTCTCACTCTCCCCGTGTCAGAACATTAGAAAAACATGTTTGTGTTGAATTTGTCCAATGGTTATTGAAAATTTACAGTATTTCAGTTGTTGAAAGGTCCTGCAGTTTGTTCTCATAAATATTCAGGGCCATTGAATCAGAATATACTATGTAGCATGTCCAGAAAAATACTAATACTGACACTTGGTGTTTGTGTTATCTTGCTAGTGGACACCCAGCCCGACACACTGGAAGTGGACCGTAGTGAAATCAGAACTCAGATCCTGCTGGCCACCGCCTCCTCTGCCCTGAAAGGCCGAAACAGTTTCACTCACATGCTAACAGAGGTCAGACCACTGAGACACAAACTAAACCAGACCAGAACTGGTAATGTTCTCCCTCTAAAAATGTAGCAAGATGAGGATGATTAATTCTCATCATTTTCATCCAGTTTTATGAGGGGTTTGTGAATTAATAAAAAAAAAAAACTTTACTGTGATGTCTTATTATTTTTATCCCAGTTTATCCAAATATTTAAGATGATTTTAGACACATTAGGCTGTTGACTAATTTGTTGTTTTTCTGATGAACTTTGATTTTTAGAGGGAACAAGGCAGATGTAGAGGTTCTAGTTTTTCTCATGGGGAGTGCAGTCGTATCCGCACACAGTAAGTTGTTCAAACTCTACACATGTCTGATAATTCTCAATGAATTACCAGAAGGTGACACAGAGAAAGAACAAGAACCAGTTAGCTTAGGAAGGCAGAGTAGCAGAGTATTCACGATTAAGCACTAACTTCTGTTGTATTTATGTGAGTCAGTGCAATATAATTTTTGTGAAAATCGACAATACACTAGACATCAGTCAGATGTTATTGACTCTGGTGTTCCTTCACAGTTTCCTGCCAAACTATGTATCCCACAAAGATACATACCAGCAGAAAGCCTTCTGTGGAGTGTACAGCGAGGATGGCAACATGTTCCTCTCTGCCTGCCAAGGTAAATAACTTCAGATCCGACACGACAACCCAGTGGAACTGGTTCAGAGATGACAGTGATTCTTAGTGTTTGTTTAAATCTGCTTAGAAATCAAAGGGAACATGTAGTGTTCTGCACAGAATTTGGTTGGTCTCAATATTGTTTGTGCTTGACTGCAACCGTGTGGCCAGCCCTATAAACATGAATATCACTGACTGACTGACTAATGAAGTTACACCTTTGGTCAGCTGAATGCAGTGTGACTGAGTGAAATGGTTTCACGACTGGTGTGTTGGCTGAGTGTTGGAGTTTCTGTATGGCTGTTGCTCTTTCAAAATGAATTGACGTGATTTCTACGTCATCAGGGGGCGTTTACAGGCAGTGGTGCCAACTTAGTGCCTTTGACGCTAGATTTATTTTTTAAGACCCTTCAGCGAGTTTTTTCAAAAAAGCAGCTAGCAACGCTCTTCTTGGACAAACCTTAGCTACTTTCCATAGAAGAGAGACCCCTACAAGCGTGAGTTTGGGCTTTTCTTCAGCAGACATGTCTCTCCGGGAGTCTTGTTCTATTGACCACATGGCAGGTGAGATAGATGTGAATGAGCTTCCAACTTTCTCTCAGAGTGATCATTTTGAAAGTAAATGTAGCCAAAATCACAGCACAGTCTTTGTCTTTAACTTATGTGTTTTGTGATTTTGTCAGATGACTTTGTGGTTATAAAATGAGGATTTTAACAGCAGCAGAGCAGGAGCTTGGAAATGGCTTGGAGGTGACTGCTTGTTAACTCGAAGTCCTCATGGACCACGTTTCAGTCACTGTTTCAAACATATTCTATTGTCTGACAAAAGAAACAGCTTTATTGGAATTTAGCTATGTCCTGAATACTGTATATGTGAGCACAGAGGATGATAGAAGCAAACAGACAAAGGGCTGAAACCAGCTGACACTAGGCAGAATGCAAACATGATGCAATAATGTTGTGAATATGCTAATTAGTATATTATGCAACTTTTCTAACATTAGGCTTTAGCTACTTCCCATTGAAAGTAGTTATTTACAGCGGTTCCACAACAGTTTTCAACTACATCTTCAATTTTGCATATTGACCCAGCCTAGGTTTATTATACTAGGGTTTGACCCGGTTTTGTTTTATTTTTCATTTCATTGTCTGTATAAAACAAGTCATCAGAAAACACCAAATGTACCAAATCTAGTAGCATTATGTATATTCATTCCTTTTCCTGATTTAATATGTCACTACTTTTTTCATAAAGTTGCTGTTTTGATAATACAGTTAAGTGGGAACAAGTCTCACAAAGCCCCTGTTGGTAGATTTGTCAGTTTTTGCTTCCTCATTATTATAGAGATGTTGCTCCTGTAACCACTGAATTAGGAGCCAAATGCTGGTTGCACTAATGTTTAAATAGGTCCTTATATTATGAAAAATGTATTAAAACTTGTGTGTTATTGACAATAAATAACTTTAGGTTTATGCAATGTAGCCATGATTTAATGTAATTTTTTTCTGTTACTCACTGCAGACCAGAACATACGCTTGTACGACACCACCAGGGGACGTTTTAATCTACGGCGAACAGTGAAGGCTCGAGACGTGGGCTGGAGCGTGCTGGACGTCTGCTTCACCCCTGATGCACACCATGTGCTGTACTCCAGCTGGTCTGACTACAGTAAGGCTAGGGGTCCTGTCACATACCATATGATGCGATAAATTAGTCATAATACTGTATGGATGGCAAATGATAAAATGTATTGATACCAATGCCATTATAGAATCTAGTGGTATGAATTATAGAAAAAAGATTTTTGCAGGTTTTTGCCCTACTGCTTGCTCGATCTGTCGGTCTGATAATAGGTAGGCCTATAAAGAACAGAATGAGGTATAAATAAATAATTATTGAATACAATATATATATATATCTATACAAGATAAGTAAATATTAAAATTCAGAAATTCTTCCCTCGAATGTTGACTGGCTAAAGGGTGGGCCTAGAGGAAACACACTTGTAACGGGAGGGAAACACTATCTGACGTGGAACAATTTTCGACACAGCACGGGCATCAATAAAAGGAATTGATAAGCTTTGGGACATATGATGCAGATGGTTCAAACAATTTGGAAGCGGTTCTCGATTCCCATCTCTACTTTTGTTTTATGAGAGTTGTGGTTTGGATGGCAAGATGTCCACAAAGAACTATACACTCACTGGCCACTTTATTAGGTACACCTGTTAAACTGCTCGTTAACGCAAATATCTAATAGGCCAATGACTTGGCAGCAACTCAATGCATTTAGGCATGTAAACATGGTCAAGATGTTGTGCTGAAGTTCAAACCGAGCATCAGAATGGGGAATAAAGGTAATTTTAAGTGACTTTGAACGTGGCATGGTTGTTGGTGCCAGACGGGCTGGTCTGAATATTTCAGAAACTGCTGGGATTTCCGCGCACAACCATCTCTAGGCTTTACAGAGAATGGTCTGAAAAAGAGAAAATATCCAGTGAGCGGCAGTTCTCTGGGCGAAAATGCCTTGTTGATGCCAGAGGTCAGAGGAGAATGGCCAGACTGGATCAAGCTGATAGAAAGGCAACAGTAACTCAAGGTTACAACCAAGGTATGCAGGAGAGCATCTCTGAACGCACAACACGTTGAACCTTGAAGCAGATGGGCTACAGCAGCAGAAGAACACACCGGGTGCCACTCCTGTCAGCTAAGAACAGGAAACTGAGGCTACAATTCACACGGGCTCACCAAAATTGGACAATAGAAGATTGAAAAATGTTGCCTGATCTGATGAGTCTGAATGCAACATTCGTATGGTATGGTCAGAATTTGGCGTAAACAACATGAAAGCATGGATCCATCCTGCCTTGTATCAACGGTTCAGGCTGGTGGTGTAATGATGTGTGGGGTATTTTCTTGGTACACTTTGGGCCCCTTAGTACCAATTGAGCATCGTTTAAACGCCACAGCCTACCTGAGTATTGTTGATGACCATGTCCATCCCTTTATGACCACAGTGTACCCATCTTCTGATTGCTACTTCCAGCAGGATAACGCACCATGTCACAACGCTCAAATCATCTCAAACTGGTTTCTTGAACATGACCATGAGTTCACTGTACTCAAATGGCCTCCGCAATCACCAGATCTCAGTCCAATAGAGCACCTTTGGGATGTGGTGGGATGGGAGATTCACATCATGGATGTGCAGCCGACAAATCTGCAGCAACTGCATGATACTATCATGTCAATAACCAAAACCTCTGAGGAATGTTTCCAGCACCTTGTTGAATCTATGCCACGAAGAATTAAGGCAGTTCTGAAGGTAAAAGGAGGTCCAACCCGGTACTAGCAAAGTGTACCTAATAAAGTGGCCAGTGAATGTATATTCATGTGCTTTTACAGCCAGCATTTGTAACTAAGCATAAGCAAGATGGAATTATTGGACTTATTTATTTAAATGTTCAAAGTTCACATACTGAATGTGATCCTGTACTTCTACCTGTAGTGCCTGTGTGTTTGGAGCTTTCATTAAATGTAAGTTTTCTCTCCAAACCAATGGCACCACAAGTTACTTGGAAGGTGACAGAGGTCTGCATTTGTGTGCATGTCAGTTTGATTACTTTTCATTGTTCTGCTCTGTTCAGATTTAGAGCGATACATAAAGTTTATTTGAATAAAGAGCTGACCATTTAGTTGGTATGACTGTGACCTCGATATTCTCAAGAATATCTCTATCAGCATTGTAATCACAAACTCACAATTTTTTATCTTAAAATGCTAAAAAGAATCCCATTAATAGCTCCAGAGGGTAACTATGTGAGCTTTGTTGGAAGGGAGTCACATTCGTACTGTAGCAAAGCAGATTAACTAATTAAACAGTAATTTCAAGTAACTTCTATTTTCATTGCTGATTAAAGTGCTGAATATTTTGATTAATTGTTGTATCTGTGAAATAACAGGAAAGTATATGGACAGAATATACGTCATAGTTTCCCTGAGTGAAAAGTGACATTCTCCCCTTTTACACAGCCCATTCAAAGGGAGAATGTTGTGCTGTTATTCCTCCTCACCCTTTCTGTATAAAAAGTACAAACATCAGGGGGACGTTGTTCTGGCTTTATACCTGCAGCAGAGGTAGTCACAGAACCAAACCAACATCTTTGTGAAAGGGATAGCTGGCATGATGCGACAGATGCTGATGCTGTTGTGTTACATGTCATGCCTCTGATTCCTGAATGCCGGCATGCTACCTAAAATCACACATTGGGGTGGTAATACGCCAGCTTTGTTTGGTTTATTGTGAACCAGCAAAGACAGCAAAATGAAGGGTCTTCTTAACAGCAATATAGCAGGATCTCTGTTTAAAAGGGGCTTGTGTCAGATGTCTGTTGTCCAACCAACAGTCCCAAACCCTAAGACATTTAAGAAGGTTTAAGAAAGAAAAGTAGCACATTTTCAAATTTTAGATGATAGAACCACAGAAATGCTGACTAAAATTGCTCAAAATTGTTTTCAGAATAAATTTCAGTGTATTGACTGATAACTGACTGGTAATGGACTGATAATTTCAGCGCTATTATTGAAAGATGCTTCAGAAAACACAGAGAATCAGGTCTTTGTAATTTTCATCAGCATGACTGTTAACAGGCTCTGCCACTGTTCACAATATGTTCTTTTATTCATATATGTTTTATCTGTCTGTGTGTCTTCCCCACAGTTCATTTGTGCAGTATATATGGAGACAGTGAAAACCACACCGCCCTGGACCTCAAGTTAGTGTTTCCCTCATAGTAACTTATAACATTATGGAGCAGGTAATCTATCATTCCCTCTGTTCATTACCACCTTGATGAATGATGCTTTTAGAACTCACTGCCCACTCATCACATGTGTTCCATTGTTTCATAAAGCACTACCATTAAACTCATAGCACTCCTTACACTAGCATTGTGTGCCTTCATCAAGCTTTTTGGTGTGGCATGACATGCAGTAGACAGTGTAGTTATGATTCAGTAATGGTGCTGCTGCTGCAGTGTCAACCTGCCTCTATGTGTGTTTGTAGTCCAGATGAAAGGAGGTTCTGTGTGTTCTCCCTGGCTGCATCCACAGATGGCAAAGAGATCCTCGGAGGGTGAGTAGAGTTAACTTTTATGTTTCGAGGCAGTGAGTGTGGAAACCAGTAGAGCTTTCATACATACACTGCAACCCTGAACTTATCTAGACATTATTTGGAGGAGCTGTATGTGAGAAAGCAAATGTCTGAATCAGTTGAACTGGACATTAAACAGACTTGGGTTAGCTCCCTAAAATAAATTTGTGTAATGTACGATTGAGTTCATGTGTGAATAGAGCAGGTCATGTCCGGAGAATTCACAGTGAGCAAGTGGGCGTGCTGACAACGTTTCTATCATTTCTCCTGCACGCTTCACCCAGGCGCCGCCCCTCACCTAAACCAAACTGAGTATGTCCCGTAGGTGAGAACATGTCTGACATGGACAATCTCCTGTTGTGGGCTGCATGAGTGAAAGAACAATTCTGGACATTGTCAATATGAGAAAACAGTACAGGACTGAAATGTAACTTCAAGCAGTTTTTTTTTTGACAGCTGTTTGTTCGAGGTGGAAGTTGAATATACTTTTTCATTTTGTAGCCAGCGTTGTCAATGCTTGAATTCTGAAGACAAGACACCTACATTTACTATAAACCCACGGAAAGTTGCATTAAACTGCTTGTTTTTTAATTCATTCAGTCTCTCCTCACCTTCCAGAGCAAATGATGGCTGCCTTTACGTTTTTGACCTTGAGCAGAATAAACGAACGTTGAAGGTTAGTGTTTTTGCATGTTTTTTGTTTTTGTATTGCTTGTGTTGCTTTGTCTTTGCCTGTATGTACCTGTTTGTGAGTAACATCCACTTCTAATAAAAAGATGAGCTGAACATTCATACCACTCTGCTGGCTGTTATGTTAGCAGCAAGAGTCTGGTTCCACCCTGCAGTGTGTGTGTGTGTGGGGGGGGGGGGTCAAATAACATAACATGATAATAATAATACTAATAACAACTAAAAAAAGACAGTAATAATGTGTGCGTGTGTTAAAGGAGAGTGTAGTTATGAAGAAGAGAAAAGTTTTCCACTGTTCTGTGGTCTATAAAGAGGACTATCCATAGTGAGATTGATAGTTAGAGTGATGAGTCCTACTTTTATGCTGTGGTTGGGGAGTGTGAGTGATGACAACTCATGAATGATTGGGAAAGTCCAGTATGAGGGACAGTTAATCTGTAATTTCTGTCCAAAACTGTTTTACCATTTGGGCAGTGCCTCATTGTGTGGATGTAATCGTCTAAGGTGTTAGGGGGGCAGAGAGGCTGATTTGGTACGTTTTTGAGTGTTACGTGTGTTCTGAGCTTACACTTAATGAGTTAGAGGTTGGGTTTATTTGTCATTGCCAGAAAGTTGATTTGTGAGAAATTTATAAAATTATATTAAAATAGGGATGGAGCCATGACTCAGGTAGCAGAGTGGGTTGGCTGCAGATTCCGGGGTTGGCAGTTCGATCTATGGTTCCTCAAAACCAAGGTTGTGTCAGAAAGGACATACAGTGTGAAACCTATGCCAAATCAAATATGTGGATGGCGACTCCTCACTGGAGCAGCCAAAGGACAACAACATTATTATATTCAAAATTCCTGTGTTTTTGTTGCTAAATTAAAATGAGTATTTTTTTTGTTCTGTCAGACATATCTAATTGAAGTTTATTCAGATTTTCTTCTGAGTTCTCGCAGTTTTTTCTAGCTCTGTTATTTTTAATTCTTGATTGTTTTCATATGCAGGCTGTTTTTCTTCTTCTGAGATGAAAAAGATGGTTTTTTGCTGAATTACTGTTTTTGCAGTTTCCTAGATTAATGGCGGTGAGCTATTTGTAGATTCATATTTGTCCATGAAGGATGCACGCTCTCCTGTCAAAGTTTGTGTCTTTGAGCATTGAGACGTTGAAGCACCATCTACGGGGTTGTTTATGGAATTCCTTGCTATTGAGTAGGGGTGTTGCGATATACTAGTATTGACAATAATCATGATATTTTAAACTAGAATTACCGCCTCATGGTTGTATGCCTCCACTAGTTTCAGGTTACATCCCTGTTTATCCAGAGTCAATAAAATATTGACCATTTGTGTGAAATTTTGTCATAATTGCTGTGTGAAGTCTTGAGTAATGGCTAAAAAGTGTTTTCTGAGGTCACACTGACCTTGGCTTTTGACCACCAAAATCTAATCAGTTTGTCTTGAGTCCAAGTGAATGTTTGTGCCAATTTGAAGAAATTCCCTCGAAATTCGCTATGGTGGTGATCAATGAATGATTCCAGGTTTGCTAGCTCCTCTTGTATGTTTAGATAGCGGGACAAATTAGACTGTGGCAGAGGACGTCGGTTGAATATGCGGTCCTTCAATGTGGCCCAGGATGCATTTGTGTTCACACTACAGTATTTCCCCTAGAATTTTTTATAGCAGGGGTGCTGTTGTGCCGGTGTCCATTAGGATGCGACACTAGCCCTTATTCATGCAAGTCAGAATAGCTTCAAATTAAATAACCTGAGAATCATTATACATAGGATTATTTATGTTTGTCTTTTGTGTCTTAATTTACTATAGAAATTAATATCAAAAAATATGAAATACCCATTTACCACTTGCACTAGCTGTCCTTTTTTCTGACATACTTTAGCACCTAGATAGGCAACATGTAACCAACATTTTATTTACTCCATTCTGTATTAGAATCCAAAAGACACTTCTCATTAGATTAAAAGGTGACTAGTTTGAATCCCTAATTTGCTTTACTCAGCTCCTCTATGGTCACCATCCTCCTTTCTCTTCCTAACCCACCAGTTTAATACACGCATCTGAAAACTGAAATATAATTTAACTATCAAGATGTATGAGTATAGGCCAAATTTGAGTTTAGTCTAAGCTTGTACCTGACGTGCACTTACAGGACAAGTAAGTGAGTAGTAATATCATTTTAGCTAAGACAGGGAACTTGCCTTACCCTGTGGAGCACACTAGCTATGCTGTAATTACTAACAGAGGATCTAGACACTGGGCATGCAGGTATTAATGACAAGCAGCTAATTAAAGTGACTTCCTATGAATGCAGCTAACGTTATATAGCAGCCAAAAAACCTATTGTTAGCCTTTCTTGGGGAGATGTCTTGAGAAGCTGTAGTATTGATTAACTACACACTGCAGCCCATACTGTACATTTGCTGCCATATTGACAACTTACTGCTAACCTTTTCCTCTGCTCTGTTTGCATTTACCGATTCACCGTCACTTCTCTGCCGCTCGCTTGTTACGCACTGCCTTATTCCCTAAAGGAGCTACGCTACTTCAACATTACCTTTTATGTTGATGTCCTTTGAAGATAGATAGATAGATAGATAGATAGATAGATAGATAGATAGATAGATAGATACTTTATTTATCCCCTAGGGGAAATTCATGTGTCCATTAGCTCATTGTTGATAATAATAATAATAATTATTATAATAATAAAAACACTTAATAATAAATAAACAATAATAATTAGATTAGTCAACTTCCTTTGGCTGAGGTGTTGTATAGCCTGATGGCAGTGGGAACAAAGGATCTCCTCAACCTCTCTGTTCTGCAGCGCAGTGAGATGAGACATTTGCTGCACCTGTAGCTGCTTCTCTGTCCTGCCAGAATGTTGTGGAGAGGATGGTTGGTATTGTCCAAGATGGCCTCCATCTTACATTGCATGCGTCTCTCCACAACAGTACTGAGTGAGTCCACACTCCTGCCAAGCACAGATCCAACCTTTTTTACCAGCTTAGCCAGTCTCTTAGTGTTCGTGTCTGACATGCTGCTGCCCCAGCAGACTGCAGCATAAAAGAATACGCAGGCCACCACTGACTGATAAAACTTGTGCAGCATTTCACTGCAGACGTCAAAGGACCTGCGCTTCCTGAGGAAAATGAGCCAGCTCTGCCCCTTCCGGTAGATGGCTTCCGTTTTCAGGGACCAGTCCAGGTGCACACCTAGGAATTTATAAGTGTGCACCACCTCAATGTCCTTCCCTCGAGTGTTCACTGTCTGAAGGGCGACCTCCGAAAGTCGATGAAACATCTCCTTGGCCTTGGAGGTGTTCAGAAGGAAGCAATTCTTGTCGCTCCATTCAGTGAAGGCTGTCGTCAGATCCCTGTACTCCTCTTCCTGCCCGTTCCTGATACACGCCACAATAGCTGTGTCATCTGAGTATTTCTGGATCCACTCATCCACAACATCAACTCCAATTTGTTCTTTGTAGGCGAACTGTAGGGGGTCAAGTGCATGTTCATCCTGTGGCCTCAGAAGGTGGAGAAGCAGCCGCTCCAGGGTCTTCATGATGTGTGATGTGAGGGCCACCTGTCTGTAGTCATTTATCTCAGTCGGTCGTCCTACTTTAGGTACCGGAACAGGACATGATGTTTTCCACTGTACCAGTACCCTCCCTGTTTGAAGGCTTAAGTTAAAGATCCTCTGGAGAGGCTCAGCCAGCTGGGCTGCACAGTCCTTTAACAGCCTCGGACACACACCATCTGGGCCTGTTGCCTTTCCAGACTTGACCCCAGTGTGGAGGTAATTGCGGCTGCAGTGTCAGGTTGTGAAGCCATAGGAGAAGCTACAGCTGAAGCAGTGGGAGAGAAACAGGTAAGGCTGTGTCAAACCTGTTGTAGAACAGGTTGAACTCATTGGCCTTGTCCACATCACCTGATGTTGCCTGGCTGTTCTTCTCTTTATACCCAGTGATGGTCCTCCCCTTCCACACCTCTCTGGTGTTGTGCTGCAGCTTCCTCTCTACTTTCTTTTTGTAGTCCTCCTTCGCCTGCTTTAATCTCTTCAGCTCATGTTGCACACACCTGAGCTTCAACCTGTCTCCATCCCTGAAGGCCTCCTTTTTCTGGTTGAGGAGGGTCTTGATGTTACAGGATGATCCAGTGTTTGTCGTTTGGAAAGCAGTGTACAGTCCTTGCTGGTATAACAGTGTCCATACAGAACTTAATATTGTCCGTGGTACATTCAACCATTCTATCAAGGTCAAGGTCCTTGCTTATATCATTTTCCTGTGACTCCAACAGGACATTCCAATCTGTGCACTCAAAACAATCTTTTAGACACTCACTGGCCTCCGGGGCCAGTTCCTGAATGAGCAGGTGGTTGCAGCCTGCCTCATTACACAGGGCTTGTAGGAAGGCTGAAGAAAAACCAGATTATGATCTGATCTGCTAAGTGGTAGTAGAGCTAAAGCAGTGTAAGCTTCCTTGACATTTGCATACAACAGATCAAGTGTTTTATTTTCCCTTGTGGGACAGTCAACATACTGAGTGAAGCCAGACAGGTGAGAGGTGAGAGTGATATGGTTAAAATCACCCGATATTGCAATGAATCCATCTGGGTGCTGGGTCTGTACTCTCGCAACAGTCTTGTGAATGACATCACACACGACTGCAGGCTCAGCTCATGGTTGAATGTAAACAATTATGGCGACGATGTGTTAGAACTCCCTCAGTACATAGTACGGTCTAAGACAAACTACCAACAGTTCAATATCCCAACAGCAGATCTTCTCCGTCACTGTGATGTGACCGGGGTTGCACCATCTATTGTTCACAAGCAGAACCAGTCCTCCACCTTTATTCTTCCTACTTGCTCTGGTGTCTGTCCGCTCGTACTGCAGTGAAGCCGCTGGTTTTTCACAAGTGCCTCCAGTTCATCACACTTGTTAGCCAGGGAGTTGAGGAGTCCGGGAGGATTTGATGCACTAGTCGGTGACTCAGACAAATCCAAGTGATATTAATGATAGATGAAATTTAAGTGGCAGCACACACAATCTAATAGTGGCAGTGTGCCGCTGCTGGGTGAATATCGGGGAAACACTACACTACTAAAAGAATGTGACCACATGTGGCCCAGACCACCTCCAAATGTGGTCTGAGTGATCGGATCTAAAATGTATCCTTAATGCATCTTGGGTGCGTTCACACCTGTACTTAGAGCTGATCACTTGTGATTGGATCAGCTGAGACAGATGTTAATAACAGGTCTGAACAGGGCCAAATAGTCTGTGATTCCAGAAACTAATAAAAACACATCAGTGAGTCATGTTCCTTTATCACCATGAACACACACACTGTAGTTTATATGACTCAGTCCCACATACCGTCCTGTTGCCCTATATACTCACTACAGTGTCAAATGTGAATTAATCCGCTGCTTAAAATAGTCCCCAAGAAATGCACCATTACCTCCTGTTTGTTTGATAAAAAATAGAGTGAGCAGCTGTTTTAGGAAATGACTGAGCCATTTAAAAAATGAAACTATATATTCAAAGATTCATCTTCAGTAGGAACCAATGGGCTTGGAGCTGAGAGCCTCAGAGCAGTCTAAGTGTTGAGAGATAAACTGACTCACAGTTTTTTTCTTTTTTGTCTTAGGAATTGTTGACAATATTGATGGCATATTGATGTTGAACACTTATAATGTTTATCATGTTTATCATGACACTTTACTTTCCTATGCTGTTCAGTTTTTCTGTAAATGTTTGGGAGAGGTAAAGTCTGCACATAAGAACAACAAAATATAATAAAACAAAGTTAAATAAAATAAACAATGAAGTCAGAGTAAAAAAAACATTACAGGATCAATCATTCAATACTTCCACAAAATCTGGCCTTAAGGGCCTTACATATTTGATCCACTTGGTCCATAGTTTAATAAATTCAGTTTTCTTCAGATGGAGAGAAAAGGTCATCTTTTCTATTCCATAAATGTCATTTCTATCTATCCACTCCTGTATCATTGGGGGTTCAGAAGTTTGCTTCCTGTTAACCATCTAAATTAAAAAAAAATTCACTAGCTAATTAGCAGGAAACACAGCATACAGCTGCAGCTTAAGGGAATGTCACTATACACACTCTGCACTCTTAAACACTGACTCTGCTTTTTCTGTCTCTCCTCATCAGATCGATGCCCACGAGGATGACGTGAACGCGGTGGCATTCGCTGACAGCTCATCCCAGCTGCTCTTCTCTGGCAGCGACGACGCACTGTGCAAGGTGTGGGATAGACGGACGCTTCGGGAGGACAGGCCACAGCCTGTCGGACAGCTGGCTGGACACCGAGATGGCATCACCTTCATTCACAGCAAGGTGGGGAAGTTGGTGCTGGTATTTCAGTTGGATTTGACTGATTAAACTGATTAATTACCTGCCCAAATTAGCCCAGCACACACACCTTTAGTTCAGTATACTGGTCTCAGGTTCAGAGGTTTGTTTTGTTTTCTTCTTAAAACTTGATCTTCTCCACTTGTATTGTGACTGTGCCAGGGTGACGCACGCTATCTGATCAGCAACTCGAAGGACCAGTCCATCAAGCTCTGGGACGTCAGGAAGTTCTCACCCAAAGAGGGCCTGGCAGCTTCCCGTCTGGCTGTCACCCAACAAAACTGGGATTACCGTTGGCAGCAGGTTCCCCAGAGAGGTGATGAGGAGGGAGGGAGGAAGGAACTAGAGGGCGTAGAGAAAGGAGAGGTCATATGGAGGAAGAATAGAGGAGGAGATAAAGATGAAATGATGTTATTAAAGAAGACAGAGAGGGCCAATGACAGAAAGGTGAAACTTGTGTGTGTGGTGAAGGTGAAAATATATGACAGTATTATAACCACACACTGGGAGAAGAGTGATTACCATTGCAAGTCAAAGAGGAAGGAAGGAAGAGTGGTGAAGAACAGAGCACGGATAATAAGATGGAGCAGAGAGAGGAGAGGGAAAACCCTAAACTTAAGAAAGAAATAAAAGAAAAGAAATAATCTACTTCACCCAGTTTTTTAGCCAGATACCTTTTAACCTGATGTTTTAGGATGAAAATTGTACCGAACTGAAGTCAGGTTTAAGAAAAAACGAGGCAAAAAAAAGGCAACATAAAAAAATCTTCAAACTTTTTTCTGTTTGACAGTAGTGTGCTTATATACCTCCTGGCCCTTTTGTCCCTTTCAGCCCTGAAGAGACACAAGCTAACAGGCGACACCTCGGTGATGACGTACCGTGGTCATGGTGTTTTGCATACCCTCATCCGTTGCCGTTTCTCCCCAGAGTTCAGCACTGGCCAGAGGTTCATCTACTCTGGCTGCTCCACTGGAAAAATCATCAGTGAGTGTCAGCATGTGCTGAGTTTGTGTGAATATGTCAGTGTTAGTGTGTTGATACACAGCACACTTTCATTTGTTTAAATATTTGTGTGTGTGCAGTTTACGATGTGCTTACGGGCAGCGTGGTCTCCAGACTGTCAGGCCATGATGCCTGTGTGAGGGACGTCACTTGGCACCCGTACGAGGACAACATCGTTAGCAGCTCTGTGAGTAGTGTTAACTGGCATTATGTTAGAAAAACTTGATCATTACATTAAATCTAAAGGAAGCAAAGGTTCTAACTGAGCAGTGTTAAAATCAGACAGCGATTTCTCCGGATAATGGAATATGGTGGATTAAGAGAAGTCAGAGAATTTCATGTTTTGTGGTAACAACAGACAATCAAATGGGCCATTCACAGAAAGCAGCGTGCCATTTGAAGCAGTCGCACATCGTAACGACTGCCCGACACTGCACTCATGGGTTAAGACAGACTATGGCAGCAGATGTGGCAGCCAGACACCACATAATGGGCACACATGAGGCTATGTATCAGACCTTACACTGAAAATGTCATGTAAATGACAGGATTATCATATAAGAGTTATATGATATAAAAGTATTATATAGTTGTAACCACTTTCTATATTTCCATTACGTGGCACTATGAATGTAAATAGGAGCATGTAGATGTGTTTAGGGTGGGAGTCTCATCAAACCTATAAAATTTCAGCCTGTTAAGGCACTGTATGCTGGAGTTATAGCAACTTTCTGTTTCATGGCAAAGGATCGAAATTCGTTGTGCCACCACTGGCGTGTCCTTTAACGAAAACTCAAAAGCTCTGAACTGTAGAACTGCACCGGTCTGAAGATGAGAACAAACCAACAATGATCTTGGAATTGGACAATATGTCACAGGTATAAAGCCACTTCCTGTTTCATATTTAACTTGCTGCCATAGCCATGCCCTTCAGTGAAAACTCAATATTGATATCCATGAAGCATCAGCATCTTCAACAAATTTTTTTCTGACCCTTTTTTTGAGGGCCAGGTCAACTCTCTAGGAATGATAAATGAAATGGAAATCATAATATCACATGTTGCCATGAGGTGGCGCTATGGCAATTACTAAATATGGACATATAGGTCTGTTCAGAGGAATCTGTCCAAACCTAGAAAACATGGGGCCATTAGGGCACTGCACGCTGGAGTTATAGCAACTTCCTGTTTCATGGTGAAGGATCGAAATTCGATCAACCTGCTATGAGCAGTATATCAAAGTGTAAAACATGACACTTCCTGTTTCCACGATGGGGCACTATGAGTATCACAAAATATGAGCAAATGAGTGTGTTCAAGGTGGGATTCTTATGACGCACAGAAAGTTTGGGGCAGTTTGGAACATGTGTGTTGGAATGAGAGCAAGTTGAATTTTCATGGCGAAGGATTGAAATTCGCCACACTGTAGCAGGTGGGTCCTCCAGCGAAAACTCAAAACCATCGTGTTGATCTGATGAATTCCCTAGGAGGAGTTTGTGACCCCCAAAGCGCAAAAACGGCGCCAAAATTGCACATTGAATTCAAAATGGCTGACTTCCTGTTGGGTTTAGGGTACGGGTGCAAGAGGCTTTTTTGTAAATCTTGGCATGATACACGTGCATACTGATTTTTTTATGTAGGTTAAAGCAAGGGTATAGGAAGGGCCTCATTGAAATTTTCTAGGTGGCGCTGTTGAGACATTTTGCCCCGTCTATGTGTGAGACCCATACCAGATGTAAATTTTCGCCAGGCCTGACGCGTGTGCAAAGTTTTATAACTTTTTCAAGCATGGGAAAGGCCTCAAAAAGGCCATTTTTTTTAGGTGAGGAAAATAATAATAAACAACACAGTTTCAATAGGGTCCTCGCACCAGTCGGTGCTCGGGCCCTAAATATAACAATAATAAGATTAATACTGAGACTAATAGTAATAATAATTGTAGTAGTAGGTGCTGTAGTAAAAGTTTATCCACTACTTTTGTTTTGTTGATGGAAAACTTATTAGACAGCATTTTTCAGTCATAAAATTATTGTGATTGTTTCCAGAGCAGAGCGAGTGGTGCAAAGGACGTTATTGGCAGGCAACCTCTTTTTTTAACTAAAATCAATTACGGGACAGTCCAACTGAGTTAAGAAAATCACAAAGGAATTTGTGAACTATAACTGTAACCCTGTGGGCAGGCGTTAAAAACAACAGGAAACATAACCTGCAATCCCTATCCTTTTCACCCTCATTTGTTTGTCCACAGTGGGACGGAGCGGTGCGAATGTGGGAGCACAGACAAACCCATCCTCTGGAGGAGGAGAGAGAGAGGGACAGAGACTGACAACAAGAGAAAGACAGCAAGAGAGAACAGACAAAAGGAAAAGATGTCGGAAGGAGAGACATCACCTCAGACAGGGCAAGACTGGCCCTAACAAAGGAAGGTGATAAGCTCAGAAGGACTGGGGGAGACTATAAAGACTATATCTTTTAAATTCAATGCTGGATGTTAATGATTACAATAACAGTGTGGTTGTGAAGTGTTCAATTGGAAGGCATTGTAGCCTGACATTGTAAAGGTCAGATTAGAGCACACTGAGACAGCCTACTTCTGTTTTCTTTTTTGCCTCACTGTCTTACACAAAACAGGCCAAAGCTTTTCTATTTGGCTTGAAACTCTTCATTCAAAATGTGCTGAAGCTCAAAACGCCAAGCACTGCACTTAGTTAATGACCTGTTGAAATGTATTGGTAAGATAGTTAGATAAAATCAATGTTGGATATTGCAGGGAGAAAGGATGATGATGATTATGTATAAATGTATAGTATTTGTTCAGGGAGGTATTTAGACAGTTGTCAGTGTTCTGATTTGAACTCCGATTTCAACTTTGCTCTAATATGAATAACATGATCTGTTTCAGGGGCTATCACATTCAAAATGCACATTTAAAGACTATATTGAATATAAATATATTAAAATAATCCAGAACTTTATTTGCCAGCTGCCTAAAGTCACAACTCCTAAACCTGTTATCACGTAACTTTGTGGAGTTTCCCATTGATCCACTGATTTCCTGGTGGTCTGAAGTCTTATTGATCCTGGGCTCAACTCTGTAAACAGCTCTGAGCCAATTAAAAAAGAGACAGTAATTTTGCTTGCCAGTATAGACATGTGATCAGTTCAAAAGATTTGATTGTCTGTGATAATCTGTTAATATTGGGAGGACATGCGTGTGAATAACAACTTAAACACTCATCTGTTTATGCAATTTTCAGGTGTTTATATCAAATCACTCATATTTCTCTCAGACCATTGTTTTTCAGTAACAATAAAACCTTCTGTAAACGTACCACAAAGAACCTACTTTGTTTGTTGTTGTTAAATATCACTCATTCAAGGTTTAAATTTCATATACTGTTTACAGTGAACTACGGAGACACTGTCAAAAACAGCACATGAAACACTGGAAACAAGTTTTCAAGTTGTTCATCCTTTTTTTTAAATTGAATTACTTTTTGTTAAAATTGTCATTTGTCCATTTCATTTGGTTAGATATGTCTGACAGATTGTCATTTACCAGTCGCACATAACTGTAGCATACATACCTGGCCTGGCATCAGTCACAAGCCATTAAAAAAGTTAATTGTAAAGACATTACAGTTACAGACCCAAAATTGACACTTCGTTACTCTTCCCACAATCAAACTATCACATTGATAGGAAACAGAGACAAAAGACCCTTCTCTCACAAACAAACGATGCCTTTAGCATGTCAGAGAGACACAGAACCAGACCATGGGGTCAAAGGGTCAGCTCCAGAATCAATGAATGGACACCAGGCAACTGGAGAACAAAGGCAAAATCTCCAGTTTGTAACAATAAGACTAAGTCACAATAAGTCTAATGATATTTGATTGTTTCTTATATAGGACATCTTATGATATTTGATTGTTTCTTATATAGGACAAGTAACACCAAAAGGACTGATTATCACTAAGGTGTGGCCTCTCTTTGCCATGCATGAACACGCACACATACACACCAATCTCCCTTCCTCTGTCCCTCTCTAGAGGGTCATAAACTACATTCCAATCCTGAAAAGTGACCAGTAGAACACTCTTCACAGACACAGATCTGAGGAAGAATATATACAAATATCTAACTGTTTTGTAACTCATGAGAGTTTGTTGTAATAGTTCAATCCCAAACTTCTATCCTATAGAATGTTTGAAATGTAACATGTAGACTTTAAGACAATGTTCTTCATGTGAACATTCTGTCAGCATCCTTCACACAAGGTAACACACACTACATGACATCCAGAATGTCCATATTATTATGTGCATGAAGAGCAATAGCATTGAAGGTATATATTATTATTCTGCATGCTTATTATGTGCCTGCAATGCAATAGCATTGAAGGCATATATTATTATTCTGCATACTTATCATATATTTATTCTATTATTATATATTGAATGCTGTAGCATTCACACTATTGTTATTCAAATCTTTATTGGTGGGATTGCTAAATGAAACAATCCCACTCTATGTTGTTGTCAGGTCAAAAATGTTTCTCTTTATTGGTAGGATTGCTGAATGAAGCAATCCCACTATATGTTGTTGTCAGGTCGAAAAATGAACAAATACCTATTAGAGAAAGGCACACAAACACACACAGACACAAATAGACACATGCACACAAACAGATACTCACACATACACACACAGACAGACAGACAGAAAGCTGTTTACAAATTAGTAGTCAGAGAGGGAGAACAACAGTAAATACAGCAGCAGACATACTGAATTGAACCTGCTCCACTGGTGGTATACTCCATGTCCTCCGTTTACTTTCCAAACTGTTCAGCTATCAAAATGTTCAGCTTCTTCAGGAGATGTATCCTTACCTTCAACTTTTTGATATTATTCATCTTTTAAAGAAGTTTTTCTGCAATTTGTTTACAGTGTAAGTGAATGGAGGTGATTTTCAAATCATTCAAAAGTTCTAAGTGTTTGAAATTCAAGTACTTGAGCATACTTTCAGCTACAGGCTTCATTCAAACTTTAAAGTGTTCACAACACTTCCAGCTATTAAGCCATTATTCAGCTTATTGATATCTTAAATTAGAGTTTCTAATGTTTAGGATGCAGTTCATCTTTCATCATCATTGCTTCTTCACATTTTTAAGGCATTTTATTCCTACTTCCACCATTGCCAGTTAATAATTTGGCTTTCAACTATTTCAACATGTTTCAGTTCTCAGCTTTTGCAGCTAATGGACTTCAGCTCCTCCAGTTTAACATTTTGGCATCTAATTTTTCAAAGCACTGTACTTAACTTAATATGACCTGCTTTCTCAACTATTTTAGCATTGTGTCAGAAATCTCCCTCAGGTGTGACATTTCAGGTTTTGATTATACATTTCATCTTTGTCAGGTTTTTTTTTCAGCCAATTTAGGCCATTTAGCTTTCAACTTAAATTTTTTTCTGTTTTGTACATTTTGTACATTTTCATAGAGTTTTGTACTGTTTATTAAACTTACCAACAACAACTAAGGCCTTTTTCAACCATTTCATACCATTCGTCCTCCAGCTTACAATTTTGCCTTTTTGTCTTCAGCCATTGCTTGAGCTACTTTAGCATTACTTCAGCAATTGCTTGAGCTACTTCAGCATTGCTTCAGCAGTTGCTTTAGCTTATTCAGCGTTGCTTCAGCAATCTCATTCAGCATTTTCGTTAGGTAATGCATTTTCTAGTTCGTCTTATACCTCTTCCGTATCGAAATTTCGGCGCATAACTAGTCCCGCAGCTTTGAGAAAACACAGACAACATATATATATCAATGTGTTCGGCTCGATCGGGAATGGTGTGCTTTGACTTTCCTGCGTCATACTTCAACGTAGAAAAATGTTTGAACATTAAACGGGTCACAAGACTTGAGACTCTTTTCAGTTGAATTGGTATTTGACAACTATTACAGTTTACACAAAATTGCAGTTCATTAATTTTTAGACCGTTTCAGACTTTATAATGGGTTTGTATTACACAGAATGTGTACTCTGAAAAAATTCTGTTTTACTCATCCTCATGGCTACATACAGTATTTCAGTCTTCACACATCACGGCTTCCTCGGTATAGTAGACAAATTTGTCCTGTTTCATACAATGTGTCTACCTTAGCACAGAGACTTACAGAATTTGAACATGAGCCTCAAAGCGATGGGAGTACCCGCCACCTCTCCCACACATTTTTTTGTAACTTGTTCCTTTGTCCACATTTTTGGCTCTAGAAACACCAAAGCCAGATAAGCAGTGCACGAAGGTCTTGTGCCCGTCATGGTCTACTCATGGTTCTGATAGAAGTTACCGTTTTTCACAAAAAGCAGGCGTTTGAGAGGCTCGCCGAGCCCAAATCACACCCAGATCTGTGTCAGCTCTGTGTCTTCCAGCTAGACACAGGTGTTCGAACCAGCTTGTTAAGAGACTCTTTGATCTCTGTGATGTTTACAAACACAGCCACACACCTACACACACACACACACACACACACACACATACACACAGGGAGAAAGCTGTTCACAAGTTAGTGCTCATGGAGAAAGATTACAGTTCAGACTGGACAGTACAACAGTAAGTGCAGCAGCAGACATATTGAATTTACTTTGAGCTTTTGGTCAACCATCATAGTAGCTCTCCCTTGGACTGCAATACAAATTCAGTAGGTCTCAGGTCTCAGCAGGTGCTACTAAAGCAGTATCCGGGCACACACACACCACCGCCATCACCACTGCCACCCCCACTGCCACCCCCACTACCCCATTTTTATCACTTAAGGTAGGCTAAATAACAGAAACACCTCTGTATAATGTAATATACACTACATCCTCCACAGTGATCAATTGAATCAACAACTGTCTAAAACTATTTTAATAATAAATTGCCAAATGAGTAGGCCTATATTAATAATTATCAGGTGTATGCTCAGCCTCCAAAGTGCCTAACTGCTATGAATTGGTTGATTTTGTTCTTGTTCTCACCAGGTAATTGATATATCTGGTAACCTAAAGATTATTCATTTTATAGTTTTATCATATATTATTATTATCACCCTATGACATGTTTAACCCCTCTCTCCCCATTTTCAAATGTAACGCAGTAACACGTTTACTAAGAAACATTTTAACTGACTTTGTCCTTTTATCTGAGAACATTTTTACACAGTGATTTACATCTACTGATGTCTTTTCACTAATAGTGGTGATGCCGTTGAGGTGTTGACGTGTTGACGTGCTGAGCCTGACATCAGTGTGGCGTACCATCTCAGTTTCTGTTACTGGTAGAGAATATTGCTGCTCTGTCTGAACACTGTTAATATTGCTGTTTTCTTTCTTGCCGTTATCACATAGTCTAACTACCTGCTGTATATTTAAACTTACACTAGTTCTGCTCCAGCACCCAGAGCTCTCTGCTCCTTTTAGCGACTTTCACTAACTCAGCAGTTGCTTACATGCTGTTCAGATGTGCTAGTTACTTTAGCTTAGCAGTTAGCACTAGCTTCTCTCTCTCTCCCTTGCTCGGTGTGTTGTTGTTGTAACTTCACTGTAGAGGACTGTGATATTTACTACATCTTCAGCGATGTCTGCTGTCTTTAGGCACAGCTCGCTAACAGGACTAAAATTTCACTATAATTAATAATGATATTATTAATGTTATTAGCTGTCATTACTATTTTTGTCAGTAGGAGCACTACAGTTGCCATTACAGTACTACTGCTGTTACTGCCGTTACTATCACTATTATTATTTTTGCTATCATTGCACGTTCTTGCTCTTTTCCTGTGCTCTCTCTTGCTCTCTCTCTCTCTATCTATCTCTTCAACCCAACTGGACGAGACAGATGGCCGCCCACCATGGGTGGGTGACTAGAGTCATTTGGTCAACGCCAGTCTCCTCTAAAGTTATTTAGCCAAAGTGAAGTGCCTTAGAGTTTATTTCACACCAACCCGCAAGAGACGCCAGCAGATAACACATCTGCCCATGACTGCCTGAAGATGAACCTACCAGAAATCAAGACTGCCCGAGACAGAAAGTCTCCTGGTAAACTCCACCAGAGCTGAACAGCTGAGACACCGGCAGAATCCTTCACTGTGATAACCGGACACGGCCTCCAGGAGAATCCACCTAGATCCCGTGTCTCCACGGTTACCATGTCAACCAGAGCCACCTGGGTTCCAGCCAAGGGTCTCCAGCTACAGCACAACTCACAGTAGGCCGGTCTTGACCTTCTGCTCATGACTGGGTTGATGACGAAATATAGCAATATTTTATCGACAAATCTCATTCGTAGACGTAGCATCATTAGCTGTATAGCCATAGTGTGTTGGCTACACACTATGCACTAACATATTGTCTCCCACCATTACCAACTCATCACACAGCTCATTTCATCGTTATTTTCATCTTTATGATTATTACACGTTGCATTTACTCTGTAGATAGAGGTTTAGTTAATGAACTTTATTTACACCCAGTTGTTGTCCAGTTGTGTTCTTTTGAAGTAGAGACTAGAGATCCATTGAATCGAGAAGTCATGGCTTCTGATATGAGAAATTTATCAATGAAGTAATTCATTGTTGTCCTCCCAGAGGCCTGGTGCCCCATTTCAACGAGAGCAAATTCTAAATTGTGGTGTTCACACTACATAACAGAAAACTGACATTTTGCTGCTTTAGGAAACAAAACCAAGTTGCCTCCAGGTCGTTCAGTTGACAGCAATGCAATAAGTACTATAAAATTAGACCGAGATTCTTTGCCATTTCTGGTTTCATTTGCTCTTACTTTTCTGACTTAATACAAATTTGATTCTTATAAAAACTCACTGGCAGTTTTTGTAATAATTTGAATCTGAGTAACAGTTTCACTGAAAGAGTTTGGTTATTTGGTATTCATTTTTACAAAATGTAGCTGGATCCATAAAATAATCAAAAATGCCATGTTGCTATTTAAGTTTTAAATTGTACTTCGACCTGGAATTTAACATTTCGAGATAAGACAACAGGAATCCAGAAATAATTATTTTTAAACTACTGCCACTAGCTGTGTAGTGTATTTGTCCATCTTTTGAGATGTGTCAGTTTAAGGTGACAAATACACATTAACAGTCCATCCAGCAGTACCTCTGCAGTATGGATTTGAACTCTGAAGAAGGAGTAGTGGGACTGGATGTCCTGGCTTGAAAAAGTAGCACCTGTATGTTTTACTGAGTATGAATCTCATGCACAGGCTAAATTGACTTCATTTGGCTCTGGGAGTTAAAGAGATTTAAGAAGTTCTGGCCTGAGGACAGCCTGGGAATAAACATGATTGAAAGTGCTGTGAGAAAAGCAGCTGTCCATTGCACCAAATGTAGACTGGCAGCAGTTAATATCTTAAATTAACTATTAAATATTAAAGTTGGCTCCAGCAGCTGATTCTAAGAATAGAGGGAAGAAAGGCGAACCAAAGACAGAAAGCTATATTTAAGCCTGGTGTCTGATCACTGTTTAGGAGAATGGGGTCAGTTCCAGCAGCAGCCATTACCATGTCTCCACTCTCAGTCAGTGCTGGGGAGGGGGAGGGCTTTGGTGGGTAAAGGGGACAGAGGGGTTGTATTTTTGTAAAACACGTGCTCTCCTGCGTGCCTGACAGTGATAAAGTAGAAAGGTCCGAGAGAAGGGCTAGTGTGCCTTTCACACACAACAGAAAGTGAGGCAGACTTTAGCCCTTGGCTGTGATTGAACACAAAGAGAAAAGGACAACGCTGTCAGCATTACAAAAGGTACCTTAAGAAGACAAGCAGACTAGAAGAACATGGGTTTAAAGACTAAAAATGGCCTCACAACAGATGTCAGCTTGGAGAAGTAACACAGGCTGGCTGAAGAGCTGGTACTGCCAAGAAGGCTTGTCCTCAGAGTCTTGAATACTGTTCTGGAGTTTGTAACAAATTTACTGGCCAGAATTTTAGGAAGCCACCCAAATTTCCACCTGATGCTGTCTGGTTTGGTTCTGTTTGGGCCGGTGCTGAGTTTTTGTGTGTCAAAGTTCAGCATCTTTGCAGCCACCACTACCTGTACAGGTAAAAGCTCTTTTAAATGAAAATATCATGTCCCTAATTGGTTGCTTTGCTGGAAATATAAGTGGCTGCATGATTTTCAGTTGTGAGCTCTTTTTAAAAACCTGTGAGCCTAAGGTAATTAACTCACCTGCCGCATTTAAGACCAGTAACATTTAAAACTTTGTTACGAAACATAGTTAAGCAGGATTTTCTTGTATTTATTAGTCACTGATATGTCTTCTGGATCTCAGTCACACCATGACTATATAAATATAAATCACTGCCTGCTAATAAAGAGTTTATAAGTGATCAATCACGGCTAAAAGTAATTAATACGAAAGATCAAAGATCATTTTAATGTAAATCCTTTGCCAACCATTATCATTATTATCAGCTGAGACAGTGGGTCTGGTATTGTTTTCACCTTGTCAGTCTGTGTGTGTTATGTGTGTCATTATGGTAGAATTGGTCCTGGAGTCACCTACTATAAGCAGGAACTACCACAGAGGCATTATTTGTAATAATGTAGTAATGACCACTCAGTACTCATGGGACAGACCACACCCATCTTAAAAGTCAGCCTTCATTTTGATCTCAACTACACACCTGTAAAGTTTTGTGACTGTATCTTGCAGGCTGGGATGCTGTCATGGTGACAAAATCTGTCCACAGATAGACAGACAGAGACATTTGAACACCTGGCAAAATACTCAAAACCACCTCATTGGTAGTTCCTGCTACAGTAGGTGTCTCCATATTTTACAGCGACACACAGACTCACAAGGTGAAAAAAATACCACTAACACTGTCTGAGCTGGTAATGAATTCACTTCCTTTGATGTTTGTCATCTGTTTAATTCTTTATACGACATACTGAAAGACCCGATGGATATGACTAGGTGGGATCAAAAATCTGTAATTAATATAATTATGTGTTACATTGCGACTGTTGTGTTCTAACACTGAGTTTCTGATTAAATTCTTCATCACAGTAAGTTTCTAAAATCCACTTGGGGTTGGACCTGGATCTTCAAAGGTTCATTCATCTTCCTCTACTCCCTCTCAGCCCATCACCCCCTATCTCTGTCCCTCCACCACCTCTCAGACAGGAGTCGTGGGGTGCCTCTGGTGGGGGTGTCAGCGCCTAATGACCCTGCTGGAGGATACAGCAGGGACCTGTTATGAACCAATGACCGTTAGACAGGACACCCAGAGATTTGCCTCCCAAGGACTGCCACTGCTACTCCTGCATGAAGACCAGACCAAGGCCTCCTGCCTCAAAGCCTACATGGTGTGGAGAGCCTACAAAGTATCCGAGGACATCCTCATCCTCTGCTCGTGTTGCCTGCTGCTGGTGGAGGAATTGTCTGTCTTTGGCCCTCACATTGTCCAAGCAAAACCCCTGCAGAGATTCCCAGGAGCCCCATTCAGATTCATCTTCCTCCTGTGTGTAGTTCTACTTGTTATGTGGATGTTCCTGCTCCTGTGTTTACTCACACACTTCCCCAAGTTCCCCTACCAGCAGCTGGGAGGAGCTCTGGGCTACCTGGTTTGGAAAGGACTTTATCAGGGATGGTTCGACTCAAACTGAGCTGGGGCTGTCCTGGTATGCCAGGAGACAGACTTTTTACCTCAACAGACACTGACAAACAGCCTCAATAGTGTTAAACAGAGTAGATGATGTTTTGGGATGACAGTCTGACCTTAAAAGCTCAGGATGTTTTGAAAGGTCAAGAATCTTTCACATTAGGGCTGTGAAGAGAATATAGTTGGATAAAATATTACTGGTAAACACCCTGTATAAGACTACATCCGGAATCTGCCATCTGCCATCATATGAATATGCAGGTTTCTTTCATTACAGGTCAACATCAGTTAAAAACAAAGATTTTAGATTCCCATTTGGACAAAATTACTTCAGGCAGTTATCAGACTTATGTTGCTTTATTTTGCAATCTGAAACAAAATGCATGCACAATAAGAAAAAGAGGACATTTTTGTCAGAGTGGGTGTATTGTTACTTGATGAGAGTGTCATACTAGACTAGTTGTATCTTGTTTGAGAGCCTGGGAGTGTGCCTCAGTAGATGAGGGCTTTCCCGTCTCCTCTGGGCTTCTTAATCTTGTCATAGTTCTTGTTGATGATGTCAAACAGCACAGCCTACAGGGAGAAATAAAGAGTGCGTCCGAAACAGACAACAGCAGAAATGCAGTGTGAAATATAAGGCAGAGTGACTGATAGGGACAGAGAGGTTTAAAGAAAGTAATAAAAGAGCATTACCCAGATTCAGAACTACTGTATAATGGTGTCAAACAGATCCTTTCATCACCACCTGTACCACCTTGTTCATTAACAGTATCAAACACAGCAGGACAATAGCCAGAGGAAGGAGATGGAGCACCAATCAATTTAACATAAGTGCAGCAATTAGTTTAATTGCCCCCTTATTAAGAAGAAATGGGTTCCATTTAGCCACCATGTCTACTGCAGGAACGCAGGTGGAATATTTTACAGATGTGTAGGTAGTTTTATTCAAAATACACTGTTTACCACATAGGTGGTTTCAGTGGCAGTATTTTAATGTATGCAGACCTAAATGTAGTAAATCAGTCTACATCATACTTATCATTATCACTTGTGTTTTGACATATTTTACACAACTGTGTATTTATTTTATCAGATGATTCTCTGTAAATGTCTGTATACAAACAAATTGTTAGCACAGAGACCTCACAGTAAACAACAAAATGTGTGTATCTTACATATGTGTTGCGGATGTCCAAAACCACAAGGCGGAGCTCACAGTACTGATACTGGTCCAGCTCATGGACCAGCTGTCTGTAGTCTCCCTGCAGCACAAAGCACACAAACATTAACACTGAGTTTACAGGCAAAAACATACATGGGCCATGTACTATGTTGTAGAACATAGTGTCTTTTATTTTGCACACAGTCTGCGAGTGGCACGCAACTTATTTTATCTTAATTTATTCTATGAAAATGTACTCTGATCAAGACACAACATGAGATACTGACCACGTGGGCTTGTTTGGCGGCTTTGGCCACAGCATCACCTCTCTCACTGTAATATCTAACAAACCAAGAGGAAAGAGAAATTTCTTGTCATTCAGTTTCAACAGTCCTAAGTATGATATATTGATATATTAAATATTTACAGTTCATCTGTGAGTTCAACTTTTCTTTTTTTAAGAGGAATATTGTGTTATTTCTCCTTTCAAAACTCTCACTTTAAAGTGAAGGGGTTGCTGCATGGTGTACTGGTGCACTGGTCTGTGGTGTCTGATGACCTCAGCAAATTCCTAGCATAACCTGGAAAGAGCTCTAACTGGCCAAAACATGGACAACACCTGTGTGGGTAGATAAGAGAGGGCAGCTGCTTTGGTATGGGCGCTTACTTTGAAATCTGAGTTTGGAATCCCTCTATCTTGGTGCGTGTGTTGGTCAGCAGCTCAAACACTTTCTCCTGTTGGACAAAAGCAAAGCTAAAATTCACCTTGAAGATCAACAATAAATTAGAGAAATGTAAAAACAGCTTTTTAAGAAGATAAGACATCAGCAGTTACTGACCTGTACGGCTACTCCAAAGTTGTTACCGTCTTCTATCTTAGGGATTTGCAGTTGCACCCACATCGACACCTGCCAGAGAAGAACTGTGAATATATATGAAACTCTCACATGAAACATGGCATGTGACATAAAGTCATATGCACTGAAAGGCAGATTCCTAACTCTCACATTTACATTGATCCTCTTTGTATAAAATGAACCAGGAGACAAGAGGCTGACTGACCGTGTTGAGCTTCTCCTTCAGGGTCTGGATCTGAGGCTTGACCTCCTGCAGGAGACTCTCCACTCGCTCATTGATGCAAATGGGACCACAGGGAGGGCCTGGAGGAGAAAACATCCCCAAACATTGCTTCACTTAGTCACAATATGAGAATTCTGGTTCAGTTGTGCTTCACCTGGACTGCTTTCTACGAGGATTTCTTTTCCACTACAGTCCCAGCCCCACAGTTCCAGAGATACCAAACAATGTTCTCAACCATAATAATGCCATAAGCCACAATGTCAGACATAGTACTAAGACCAAGCAGAACCAGTACCGAGCATTCACCTGCATCAGCCTTCATCAAGATATTTTTAGCCCCTTTTACACATAAATCCTGCTATGTTGTCATTAAGAACATTATTAAGAAGACCACTCATAACATATTGCCATCCCAGTGTGATTTTAGATAGCATGTTGTGTTACAGGTCAAAAGGCATAATGGCTCAACATTCGCGTGTTTAACAAGCTGCGTAAAAGGCGCTATTGACTACTCTTATAATGGCAGTCTCTGTGCTGTGTTGCTGTCGATACCTGATTGAAATTTCTCAAAAATATTGTCATTGATCAAGACTTCCAACAATCGATTTGAGACAATCTTCTCTAGGATTTTTTACAACTCATTGGTTACAGTAGGAATCATTTTTTTTCAATATTAATGGTTAAGGAATAACTTGAAAAGACCTGAGATTGATATTTACACAGACTGTCTTTATAAAAACTTAAACCATGTTTGTGGAATAACTACATTATACAGAACAACTTCATTATATAGAAAAAACTACAATCAATATATTATTAGAATTGTTTGCATAGTGCAATCATAGATTAATGAAATAATGCTTTGAAAAACACATTTTTCCACCAATAAAAATTTTTCCACACCAACCTTTGTGTAACATATTAGCTTCATCTCACAATGATCAGGTTCTGCAGAAAACTGTCATCACACAACTTCAACTGGGAGGACATTGTGAAAGTGACAGGTGACGTGTCGTAGTGTTTGACAACCACCACACTGGATGATTTCAGTCACTTCAATCAGTAGTTTGCTTTATTACTTTACACATTTACCTGCATCTTCCTCCTCTTTATTGCTGTCCTTGTCTTTCTTTCCCTCCTTTGCCTCTTTCTGCAATAGAGGAACAGAAAAGTTTCCACGGCCTCTTAGACAGTTCACCCACATGTTTTATTTTCTTTGGCTGGCTCAATAAAGATGTCAAAAAGTTGGATTTTGTCTTTGCATAAGAAACCTAACCCAGCTGTAGCAGTCCCTGCTCCATCCACACTGAGTTGCTACATGATCCCAGATATTCTTCTAACCCATTTCCCCCCTCACCAAACCCAGGACACTGGAAATCATTCTGTGTTGTATAAAGAACCTACAGGGTGCTGCTGCTCCTTACACAGTTCTTTCAGTGCTAGTCTAGTTACAATTAAGTTCAACAAAAAGAAATAACTTTAATATCATTTAATGCCAAATAAATTTTAAAATTCACAGTAGACGAAGATGTCAATTCAGATCTTTTTTTAAACATCACTCAAAAGGCCCCCTCATTGCCAATCTGTAAAACAGCCTTTGCAAATTGCACAGTGATTGTTGGCAATGGTAACTGGGGACTGATTGATAGCATACTAAATATAGACCAATGGCTGAGAATCCCAGTTGAGAGGCTTAATGCAGTGATCCTGAAAAAAATCAAAGGTTAGGGAAATAAAACATTTATGAAACACATTTTATTTTCATAACCTGGCACTGGTGTTTATTTTCCATTCAACCTCTTAAAATTTCTGGGGGTGTTTTCTTAATTTGGCAATTAACTGTAAACAAATTACAGCCCTGGAGTTAATTATGCTGACTCTAAGAAACAAATAAAAGTTATAACACTCCAGTGCTTTAATTGGACTTCTTCAAACCAATATACTGGAGCAATTTCAGAGAAAACAGGCTAAAACCTAGTGAGTGTGGGACCTACCTCCTCCTTCTTCTTGCGATTGGCCTCCTCTTTAGCTGGGTCAGGCATTGGGATGTCCAGTGGAGCCTTCAAGGACGCCATGTCCTCACAGCTGAAAGATGTCTGGCAGCAAACACAAGTCATAAATGTCCTGATGCAGGGGAAGGATTTATCATAACAGGGTCATTCTTAATTTGCCTCAGGACCCCAAGTTAACCCTGAAAAGATCCCGTCAACACCCTTGTCCCCATTTTGCCTCATAAAAACACAGATATACCTTCAGCAACATCTGCAGCTCTTCCATTTTCTGAGGGAAAAACTTTGAAACCAGTTCTTCTGCCTGTTGTAAAAAAAATTATTATTATTATGGAACATAATTCGGATCAATGTGAAAAGATTAATTTTGTGAAATATTTTTAACTACTGGATAAATTACCTCTTTGGTGAGCTTCTGGCAGAAGTCATCCACCTGCAGTGAAGAGATGAAATGATTTCTTATGAGCGCCAGTTGGAAAGTCTTGTTCACACAACTACACAGGCCGTGTAGCAGCTACACACCTGACAACGACCTGTAGGATTTTTGCTGTTTGTCTGGTTGTCAAACTCACTCTTACCTGGACACTAGCTCACCTGTTAGCGTCACTGCCAGGTGTTTGAAAGGAATATGGCTTTAAAATGTTCAATGGAAATCATGCTAGCAGACACTGGTCCTTACCTGTTTCTTCGATCCGAGGTGAATATCCAGAGAAGCCATTTCGTGTCTGTACATGAACAGTAATTTATCGTTGTATAAAGTTTATAACAGCGTTTTACCCTTAACTTTAGCAGTGATAAACAATAACAAGCTATATATCTTTGGAATTCAAGGCCGAGCACGACACGAAAAAACTGCTCAGTTACTCAGCATCAAAAGCGAAAATGAAAGTAAAGCGCATTTTCAAACTGTTCCGTACTTTCCCACTCTAATAGCGAAGGATCCTGTTGTATTGTGGGGCTTGTAGTTGTTTTTTCATTTCCCGTAGCAAGAGCCACTGATGGGAAATATTCTGACTAGCCTCAAAGCATCAATTGCAATAATGTATATGAAAAGAATATCTTGATTTTGATTGAGTAGCACAACTGTATTATAAATTAACATTTTGTAAGAATTTGAAAAATCAGTCTTATCCCGCAAGTGATCACATAACAGCATCTGTACCTCTGTAAGTTCTGACTGTGTCCACCCGATAGCGCTGCTGTTCTAAGTGAAGGAAACTGTCCTCTGGCAAACTACAGGATGTACAGTAGGCAATGATTAATAGCACCTGAGTAAACCTGTGAAGTTATGTGCCATTTGATTTTTGTGTGCGTTTTTAAAGAAAAATCATTTAATCATATTTATATTGCAGTGGGTATGAACCAACTTTCCTTCATGACACAAATGACACAATATTTGAAAATATTTTTAAAAATGGTGATAGAGCTTTTTTCTGCCCACACATTTAAATAACAAAAAGACACAGTCCAAACAGCCTAGTGAAAGCAAAATAAAGATAAATCTCCACTGGTGTCCTCACTCAACATCAGAACAGCACAACTTTAGCATACTATTGTTTACTATAAAACTAAGGACTAAGGCCCTTCACCCAGTATTTCAGGGATCTGCTGTCATACGTCAGCATACATGTGATGACATGTGGACTCTTTGATCAGGAACTGTGTGGACACAGCCAGGATAAAGCCTAAAACAAATACAGGATCCTGAGTGGACAGAAGAGGCAGTTGTTTCCTTTTAAACCCTGTTGTATAAAGCCTATTAACATATGTCTGAACATCCGTAGTCTTCAGCACCACAGTAATACATCACTTGTCAGGCATGCGGTATCATTCGAGGTTGGACCTAAAGGGCAAAAGCCGGATTTGTTTACAGCATGAGCATGATTAGTTATTGATTCTGTGATTTGATTGAGTGAGTTATTAAAACTCTGCTGTGTGTTATTCGGTTCAGGGAGTTTGTTGAGAAGTACTGAGGACGAAGGTCATCTATCTGAAGAAAAGTGGGGGAGGGAGGGGTGGAGGGAGATAGAGAGAAAATACCTTCAGGATTTGTGAACAAGTAAATTGTGTCATTGTACATTGGGTCCATGTGTGGGTCTAATGATTTGATCACAACCTTCCACTGTTACAGGCTGACCATATTAACTGAAAAACAACAGTACAGTATGCACATTGATATGCAGTGATGGAACATAAAGTACTGTATTGTACTATAATTAGTTCTTTATTTCACTGCTATTATTACTGGATTTACATGTGGTCACCATGTACTAAAAATCAAATGATAAAGCTGGAATTGTACAGTAGTGAAACAGTAGAGCCTCTAAAGCCCCCCAGAATTATTATCTTGGTTGTTTTTTGCTTGCTAAATGGACAACAACTTGTGTGCACAAATTATTATGATGTGTGCAAGAAAACAATTGTGTTACTTTTAAAATTTAAGTACACACTGGTGGCAATAATCTACTTTGACTGAAATAGAATTTTGAATGCAGGACTTTTACTTGCCATAGAGTAATTGTACATTGTGGTATTTTGTCTTTTACTTGAGTGAAGGATCTGAGAACTTCTTCCACCACTGCTGATATGTATAGTTTCATGTCTAGATGTTTTAAAGAGTGACATTTACATTTTGACACTATCATTTCAACATGGCTCACAGTTCTTCTACTGTCGTTTCACTTTCCGAAACACAGTAAGGAAGCTTCATTGACATTTATTGCTGAGAGTTAAATGACTACAGAAAGCAACTCTCTGACTTTTTTTAGATATCAGTTGCTTACATCATTAATGTCATTTATCACATTACATTGTGTTTCTAACTGTATGATACTCCTAGCACGCTTTTTGGTGTACCTGATATAGTTCTATTCAAATATAATCAGATAGAACCTGTAGATTTTGATGATGGTGAGCCCTTACAAACAGTGTGAATGCTGCCAGATTAAGGTGTAAAGTGTGGTGGAGGAACAAACAGCATCAGAAAAGCAGTTTTTTTCCAGAGCTTTTCTTTTTACTTGTGCCCACAAAAGGTTTCAAAAAGGTACAAAAATTGTTAATAGTATCACAAACATGTAGCAGGCTGGTATACAACAAAAGCAGCTTTGCAGGCACAGCAACCACAGAGAACCTGACCCTGACACTAATGCTACTTTCTCACCTGGTATATATGCGTAGAGTCTCTACCAGCTCAATATCAAATATAATAACATCAATATTTACATACAGTACATGCAATACAAATGACTATTGCCTAATACAGGATAAATAGAATACATAATAAACTTGACAAATACCAAACAAACCAAACCAAAAACTCTCTACACCCTCCCCTCTGTCCTCTCTGACCTGGTCCAGCCTAAGCCCTGTGGCTGAAGTCTTGAAAAACTACATGAAAAACACCCCCCCAGAAGTAGACCTCAAAGAGAGAGTGCACAACATACTTCCTTTACTGGTCTGTTTGTCCAACTTTATACAGTCAATGTGTATGTGTGTGTTTTTTCACCTTGTGTGAAGTGAGGGCGATGCTTCCCAGCTCCCTAACAAAACCATACAGTTGAAATTTGAAGATGATGTCTGTTCACTGAAAATTTTAAACTAATTTGCATTTAACAGTTCAGTGGCTTGATTGATCAACAGATCATTACTGTAAAAGGAAAATAATGATGTTGATTTTTTTTTCAGAAATATGTTTTCTTTCTCTGACATTCATATGAGTTGAACAATGAGATCAGTGAGATCATTAATGCATTACAGGTTACAGTCAGCACACACAACAACACTGAAGTCATGCCAATGTTCACCATCACAGTATTGCAGTTTATATTTAGATTTCTTTAGACTGTGGTTGTTGGCCTTTAAAAAGGGGGAAACACTTAGGATGAGACTTTAAATAGCAACAGATGGGTGATCACCCATTGTGATCTTTCATTGACAAATAATATTCAGGCTTCTGTTACTTCTGTGCATATTGCTGCATTTCTGAATGTCACCTTCCATAACCATAGACTGCAGTCATGGCCTTTTAGCATGTAGGCATTCAGAGAGAGTGTGTGTGTGTGTGTGTGTGTGTGTGTGTGTGTGTGTGTGTGTGTGTGTGTGTGTGTGTGTGTGTGTGTGTGTGTGTGTATGTGTGTGTCTGTGTCTGTGTCTGTGTGTGTCTGTGTCTGTGTTATCCATGTGCACTGAGAGTCTCTTTGGTTGACTATCAGAGACCATGAGATAGGAGGGCTTAAGTTTAGCCAGCATGCAGTGTAGGACTGTTGTATCTCTCACTATCTCCTATCTACAGTACAGTCTCCTGTCCAACTCCCACCCCTTTACTTCCCCTCTCTCTGTGTGTATGTGTGTGTGTGTGTGTGTGTGTGTATGTGTGTGTGTGTGTGTGTGTGTGTGTGTGTGTGTGTGTAAGAGACCCCTCCCCCAGTTACCAGAGGGAAACATTAACAGGAAATTCACTATTTAAAAAACAGATGCAGACAGACTTGATTGCTCTGTACTTTTAGAGGGTGACTCCTCCTTCTGGCTCAACTCTGAAACTCCAGCTATTTCACTCAAGCAAAATGCTTATCAGTTATCAGTGTTGTAAAAGTGATCATTACAACAATATTCTCCTGGAATAATAGAACTATAAACCCTCAGTGGGTAGCACTGCAGGCTCCGCCTTAATCCAAACCCAATGCTAACCCCGACCCAAAGAGGGAACTGTTGGAAATTTGAGCTCCAATAGTCAAAAATTATGACAGTCTCTAATTAAATATTTTGTTGGCTTTTTCAAGTCTTGATTCTTGAATATTGCCTTTTGTTGTTATATAGAGTAGACTGAGTGGAGCCAAGCCATTTCACTTGCACTCTGCCTCTTGAAACCTTTGTTTTGGTAACTTTATTGAAAACAATAATAAAATAATATTAAATAATAAAGTCAAATACAGTAACATAAATACATCCACGAGAAAGGAAGGATTATAATTGGTGAAATGATACATAAGACAAATCAACATTAAACACAATTAAGGGTAATGCAGAGAGCCCTTTACTTTTCAGCACAGTAAAGGGCCAAACAACCGATTTTTATAAATTATGTTTAGTGTATTTGTCATGAGGAACACAGCTCAGCTTGTGAAAACAGCTGTCTTTTGTGGCTCTGGTGGGAAATTTCTAAAGATGTCACCAGGGTCATCTCAGATTGGCCTAAAACACCCAAACTTAGGTTAAATAAATTATTATATTGTTGTATAAATTAGTTAACAGAAATGGCATTTTTTCATGTTCTCATCCAGCTGTATTCGGAGGGGCTGATGTGACACCCGGTTTGATCAGTGTGCTCGTGTTTCCGGGTTGTGTCTCCACGCTGGTTTTCTGCAGCGACTGTGAAACTTGCATCAGCCGGTCACTCAGTTGTTTGAAGGAGTGGACGCAACATTATGGACAGAAACTGCTAATTAGGCTGCATGTTAGAGACATTTGAAAGCAGGAACAAGCAGTGGACTCTGTTATCTGTGGTCAGCAGCATCCAGGTGTTTCGGTGTGACCAAAGTGCAAGGTCTCGTCTCAGCGCAGATATGAGCTGTGAGCGGCTCTGACACGGCTCTTCACTTCACCTCCTCACATCACCTGCATTAGCCTTTTACACGGCTAGTTTGTATAAGACAATTTTACTCTGCAACTAAGATGTCGAGTCTTTTATTTGGAGCCATCCGGAGGTCAGTAACTGTGGCTTTTTGTGTCCTCGCTTGAATTTAAATTGTGTTTTAGCTTCATGGGCTCAGGCTGACTAAACCTCATTTAACACGGCTAGTCAATGACACTAAGCTGCCCAGACGGTGTTTATGCTTCAGCTAAATGTTTTTTGCTATATATGAATGAATGCCAATTCTGTAGCCTGTCTTTAGAAATTTTTTTGAAAATGTTTTGTGGACAACTTCGTGCCCTGCCCGTTTAATATACACCATTTTGCGATCTTTTTCTTTTTTTAACCACTGAAGAGGAAACAGTTTATCAGGCCCAGGGGGATTAATACACACAATTAGATCCATTTTGACCATTAGTTAACTCAAAAGTGAAAACACGCACTGCATAGGATAGGTAGCCTGCATTCATTCCATCATTCAGCCAATATGAAATTATTATGAAAGTCAGACATTTGAAGTTTTGTTTTGAGGAGTTACTGTAGATGCTTCATTGTCTGTCAGCTGCTGCTGTTTGCAGGCAGAAACTGGTCAGACTTGATGTCAGAGACCTCAGATCCCTGAGCATAGACATGTACTGTAAACGTCCATATATCAAACATGTCAAAGTAGTAGGTGATTTTTAGGAGGAGTCATTCCCCCAGCCCCCCTTTGTGATGACACACACTATGTGCTTTTATCTTCTCATTAAAAGTGCATGAGAGTGGCACCATGGCAGGACATGTGTCTGTCAGGAGGCCCCTGCTCCTGTGCACTGTTTGTATTTCTGCTTGAGAGGTTGTTAATGACTGGACTCATCACTCCTCTGTTTGCCTGAATGTCCCTGAGCATGTTCCGTGTGTTTTTCCCCGTGTACTTACCGTACTGTGTGTGAGAGGCTAATATATGCAGCACGTGTTCATGTTCTAGTCTGTGCTCCATGTGTTGACTCTGCCCTAAGGAGAGGCTATTGACCAGGATCCATCAGGGTGGTTAAGGGGGAGTGTAGGCGTGTCTGCCTGTGGTGTATGAGGATTGGCTTGCTGATTTGGAGGTGTGTTTGTAGGAAAACTTGTTCAACTGGAGGCAATAGACAGTTAGGGGTATGGATACCAGATCAGGCTTATTTGTTTCTTGACATTCCCCCTGTTCTGTTCTGGATAATGTTCCTTAGATCATAGTTAACCTCCTTAACAACAGAGGCAAGGTTATGTTAAATTTGTCAAATTGAGGAATGCCTGTGCTCATCAGGTATGGGGGATGGGGTGAGGAATGGGGAAGCAGAGACAAAGGCATGAGTGGATGAATGGCTGCAGGGAAACTGGGAGCAAAGGTCATCAGAGTCTGCTCAGGATTTCTAAAAGATTCATCTTTTTTTAGTGCAAAGCAGAAAGAATGGAGGCTGATCCACTCTCCTGCTTCTCCCTTCATCTTCTGTCTCAATTCAGCCACTGTCTGAGATTCAGTCGGCAAATGAACAAACCGTTAACTTCTGTTAAATAAAACATTCAAATTCAATCTAGCTCATCTCCTTTCCTAATCCTAATCACACTACAAGTAATGTTCAGCACCACCCAAATGGTTATAGTAATTAGTGGCATAACAGGGTGGTTGATTGCAAGCATAGGTAATTGATTTAGTGTGAGGAAGAAAGAGACTAAAAGACCATAGAGCTAATTTAAGCAGACTGGTTCATTTAATATCCCAGATCAGACAAACTGCCTTTTATTTTTTGGGGCTAAAGGTCATTCTGGGCAACTGTGATACAGAAACACTACTGTTCCCTTAGTTCCCCTTCAGCTATTTATTCATGTATTTGTTCAGATCTTAGTGAAAAAGTCTAAAGACCTGAAAACTGAAAACCTGTCCTGTTTCTTTTACAAAGAAGATAAATATTTCAATGGAGCATGGTTAATGGGTGCAGAGACTATTTCTCTAGTACTATCATGTGGTTGACATTTGTTTTGATTAAAATATATCAGCAACTATTGGATGGATTGGAATGGAATTAGGTTCAGACCTCCATATTTTCCTCAGGATTATCTGTAACAACTTTGGTGACCCTCTTCATCTAGAACCATAATCAATTCAACATTTTAATTTGTCCAGTACCTCTTTTTATGTACAAATACCTGCAGAACAAATTTTTCACAACTTGTTCACTGCTTAATATTAGTGATGCTAACATGCTAAACTCTGATGGTGAACATGGTACCTAAGCTACAGCCATCCACAAACTGTGGTAGGGAAATCCAAATTATTGCCAAGATTACAAAATTCAACAGACATTAAATAATGTCAAATTCAGCTCCCAGTCTGTCTGTCACTATGTGTTGAGTCAGCTTTTGTTGCACAACTGGAGTCTGTTCATGATTAATCACTCCCACATCAATGGTTACACACCTGGTGTGGCACAGGTCACCTATTCTGCTGGCATTAAACTGTCCTCAGCTCTTTGCCCTCTCACTGTCTAGTTACATGTTCTCTTCTTTGAGCATGCCTGCTGCTTGTGCCCTTTGTATGAGCCAACCAGATACGTGTGAATGCATGAATAGAAGTATGTATGTGTATGTACGTGTGTATATATATATATATGTACATAATGTCACGCTCAGTGCAGCTAATGGGGATGTGTGTGCCGGCACTTGATGGGACTTCTGCATTGCTTTTAAAGTATTTTTTTTTGGGGGGGGGGCAATTTGCCTTTATCACAGTGACAGTGATGAGAGACATGAAAGTTGGGGAGAGAGTGAGAGGGGATGACATGCGGCAAAGGGCTACGAGTTGGACTTGGAACTGGGCCTCTGCAATAAGAACTAAATGATAGGCTGTCTACCAGGTGAGCCACCGGGGCACCCCAGGACCTCTGCATTCTTGTTGTTGAAACAACAGCCAAAGCAGAGTGTGATTTGTATTTGCAGTCAAATTAGCCACTGATTTTTGACTGGAGAGAGAAAGTGGGTCAATTTATGGTTGAAACTAGTTTGAGAGCAGTCTTGCTAAAATGTGTATTTGCAGTTGTTTCTCATTTGAGGATAAAGAATACATCTTTTATATTTTTCTGAAGAGGTCATCTTGAGTAATCCACACTGTACACAGACAGACAAAAAAACTAAGAACATAGACTGTTCTGTTTTTTCCGTTGTTAGGCCATTGCTAGTGACAGGCTGGAGACACACACACATACAGTATGCTTGTGTTTTAACAGCTTGCACAGCAGCAGCCCTCTCAGTGGTTTGTATTTGTGAATATCATGCTGCTAACAAACAATAGGCCAGCCCCTGCATGCCTCTCTGCATGTGGAAAAGTCAGGGTGAGGGTCTCAGGTTGCACTAACAACCACCCCACAAATGAACTCCACACAATGGAAGAGGGGTACTGTACATTCAGCCCCTCTAATCTCCAATAATGAGTCAAAAGAATAACAGATTACTTTCTTTTACAGACAGGGTAGTGTTGGGGCAGGTGTCAGGATTCGGTCACTGGCCTCAATCCCCTCGCTGCCCCCAGCGGTGACTGAGTTTGTGAAGGGAGCCGTGGAGGAGTGTAAGCCCGCTGGTGTACATGTGGTCACGGGAACGCCAGAGGAAACAGCCAACATCCTGGCAGGTCTGGAGAAGGAAGGGATGGTCAAGAAGCTTCCCAAATATGACAACTGGTAAGGACTAGGCATATGTATACTTGCATACATAAATACATTCAGTGTATTGCTTTATTTTATTCTACTGTATTCATGTTTAATTGTGTGCCTGCAATGCAATAGCATTGAAGGCATATATTATTATTCTGCATACTTATTATGTGCCTGCAATGCAAAAGCATTAAAGGCATATATTATTATTCTGCATACTTATTATTGTGACTGCAATACAATAGCATTGAATGCATATATTTTTCTGCATACTTATTAGAGTGCTGTATGCTGCAGCATTCACACTATTGTTATTCAAATCTTTATTATTATTATTATTACTTCTACTGCCTCTCCATGGTCTCTAACTACTCTTTCATACTTTTTAGGACAGAAACCATTCAACTTTTCAAAAAAATCAGCTTGTTCTGTAGATTATCGGATGTATACAAATTTTTTCTATTATTTATACTTTTGAAAATATTAAGATTTTTCTGCAATTTTTTTGCCATTCAAATGAATGGAGAGACTGTTCAAATCTTCAGCCTCTTTGAGCTTCAACTACTTCAGCATACTTTCAGCTACAGAATTCATTCAAACTTTAAAATGTTTACAAGACGTTCAGCTATAAAACTTGTTTTCAACTTTTTGATATCTTGTACAGTTTTTGAATTATCACAGTTTTAGTTGTTCTAGAAGCTCTAAAATTTGTCTGAAAAAAATCTGTGTAACTCGACCTTTTCATATTTTGACCTTGACACATCATTTCTTCCTCATTAGTAGACAAATTTGTCCTGTTTCATATAAAGTGACTACCTTAGCACAGAGACTACCAGAATTTAAGCTGTCAGCCTCAAACTAATGGGAGTACCCTCCAACTGTCCCATAGACTGCAATACAAATTCAGGAGTGGATTTCAGGAGAAAACCAGAACTGACCCCTTTTTGTTACTCGCTCCTATTTCTACATTTTTGGCTCTAGAAATACCAAAACCACATGGAGGTGTTCAGGAGTGTCTTGTGGCGCTGACCATGTGATAGTTTTGCTGATATTATGTACCGTTTTGTATTCATTGGCAGAAGTTTGAGACGTTTGCTGACCCCTTCCTCCCATAGATTTGTATGAGCTCTGTGTCTTCAACAGCCAGCCTCTCTCTCTCTTACACACACACACACACACACACACACACACACACACACACACACACACACACACACACACAAACGGACACAATAGAAAGGTAGACAGGTAGACAGACAGATGGGCAGATAGACAAGTTCTAATTCAGGAAACATTCAGCTGTTAATTTCAGCTTGACTCCACATTACATATATTCTAATTGGTGGATTACTTTTGGAGCTCATTGTGATTGGTCAATTACCTTTAACCAGTGTTTTCCAGGTGCTACCTTTTTCAAAGAAAAAGACAGGTGGGCACCCAGTAAGACAACATTGTCACCATGGCAACCTTTAAGTGGAGGGAGGGGGCACACATTGGGTCAAATTACCTGATTAGAGACTCCTCTGATATCTCTTGTGTTTATCAACGACTTTACTGACATTTCTGCAATGATTTACAAACATCTCAACTGGTTTTACAGTCCAGTTTTAATCAGGAAGCATTCGGCAGTTAATTAGTGCCACGGGTGCTCAGCTCCGAGGCACTCTACAGCTAGAATAGATGAGAGGAGTGCCTCTATTAATATTCCTTCCGGCTTATTATTATTCTTCCGCCAAATTTTGGCGCGTAACTCGTCCCGCAGCTTTGAGAAAACCCCGGTAATATATACATTAAAACGTGCGTCTTGATCCCGAAAGAAGTTCTATGACTTTTGGTGTTAAAATTCCAATTTTTCCCAAAGTTATTCCCAAAATACTGGGAATAAATAATGCATTAGGAATGCATTGGAATTTTCTTTAAAAACCCACAAAATTTCACCTTTTTTCTACAAAATTTCACCTTTTTTCTCTCTCATACTTGCACGTAGAAATGTGATTCAAACTATAAAACGAAGGAAAACTTGCAGTGGAAATCACTTTTTCTTCAAAGTTAGAGTGACAGCGTCAGTTGGCTAGAGTGCGTGAAGCAGTAAAAAATAACCTTTATTTTTATTTTTAACTCGAGCTCACGGCCAAACCATAAAAAGGAGACAAATAATTCTTTCTCAAAATGTAGACATAGTTGTTGGGATTCATAAAATGTAACTTTGACAGGCAGGGACTGCACAAAATTTAAACGGGGATGCCGAGTCCGGCAGCAATACCTGGCTCACTCTCATTGACACCTAATGTAATCGTCTTTTTTTTTTTTTTCAAAAGAATCTCACTCTGTCTTCGCACTGAGCTTACTCACTCATTTTAAGGAATATCTGAATAAAATAGAGACTGTAAGAAACTTCTGGCTTCAGTGTCTGTCACGGTGTTTTCGGTTTTTGAAAAGAAGTAACGGTTTTCTCATAATTTGCAATTGTTTTAAGCCATGTAGAAGCCAAATTCTGGGCAGATTTTCACATTGCCATGGCAACGGCAGCTCCTGACCTGTGTGCGTGTGTGCGTGCCTAGCAACCAGATAACCAACTCTCCAAGCTCCGCTAGCTTTACATTAGCCGCATGTTAGGTCTTAAATTACATTTAGTTAGGTCTTAAATATGTAAGTCCATTTACTGCTTCCTTTGTTGCTTTTCTTTTTGTTTTGTTAAATGAGTGAATGAAGTTGTGACGGTCTCCGCTGAGACAGAGGAGAGGAGAAGCTACTAGCCCTCTCTCGCTGTCACTTCTAGTCGCGTTGCTCTCCTCCCCAGTAATGTTAAATTTAGCACCGAAAAAAACATAATAGTGGTAATTTAAATAGCGGTTCATGGGATTTATTAACCCTCAGGGGTCCCTCTGTCCTTTTTTGGACATTTTCTTCACTTTTCTTTTTTGATTTGCTGATCATTTTGGCTGTGTTACAGCTGAAGGTATGGATTTCTGCAAGAAAGTGTCTTTTTTGACATATTTTTAAAATCTAATGTCAGTTACTGTTACAGGTCTATTATACACTGGTAACACATTTTGTACCCTCTGGGGTTCCTCACGTCCAAAAAAGGACACACAAAGAAAATGCTATAAAATCATCATATATCAATATTTTTTTCTGCTTTTTTTTTTTGCATACATCTCTTAAACCACTTCAGTTCTGCTCAAACCTACCAAATTTTTATTAGTTTTCAGGATTTTAACCCTTTAAAATGCCAGTTTGAAGACATGTTGCCTCTTGTTTTATTAAAAAAACAACACAGAATATGAGATTTTTCCCACATAATACATGATGGAGGGATGGAGACTTTTATATCAAGACATTTCTCAAAACCAGAATATGATCAGGCTGACTTTTGAACACTGGAAATAAATCATGTACTCATCCCGGCAGTAGCCCCTGTGGCACTCAAAATTTCCCTGGAATTTCCTAGTTTCAGTTTGTTATTCTAACAGACAAGCAGAGAGGCACATAGACAGATAAACAGGCAGACAGACACAGACAGGTAGACACACATGCCTGTCTGTCTGGATAGACACACACACACACACACACACACACACACACACACACACACACACACATACACACACACACACACACACACACACACACAGGTAGACACACATGCCTGTCTGTCTGTATATACACACACACACACACACACACACACACACACACACACACACACACACACACACACAGAAAGCTATTTACAAGTTAGTACTCATAGAGCGAGATGACAGTTCAGACTAGAGAGAACAACAGTAAATACAGCAGCAGACATATTGAATTTAATCTCCTGCATACTTTGTGCTACATAAACTGTTCAACTGTCAAAATGTTCAACTTCTTCAAGAGATGTATCCTATAATGTTCAAATGCTTCAAAACTTCAACGTCTTTGAAATTCAACTACTTAAGCATATTTTCAGCTACAGACTTTGTCCGAACTTTAAACCTTTCACAACACTTCCAGTTATTATGCATTTATTTAGCTTATTGATATCTTCAGTTAAAGTGTATACTGTTTAGGATGCAGTTCATCTTTCATCAACATTAATTCTTCACATTTTAAAACACATTAGCTTTTGGCAATTTAGTTTTCAACTAACATGTTTTCCTGTTTTTCACATTTTTTATTTTTTTCTACAGTTTTGTGCTGTTTGTTACAATTTCCAAAAAAAACGCAGGCCTTTTTCAACCATTTTTTCAACCAATTGGACACCCCCACCTCATGGTTCTGATAGGAGTTACCGTTTTTTCACAAAAAGCAGGCGTTTGAGAGGCTCGCCGAGCCCAAATCACACCCAGATCTGTGTCAGCTCTGTGTCTTCCAGCTAGACACAGGTGTTCGAACCAGCTTGTTAAGAGACTCTTTGATCTCTGTGATGTTTACAAACAGCCACACGCCTACACACACACACACACACACACACACACACACACACACACAGGGAGAAAGCTGTTAACAAGTTAGTGCTCATGGAGAAAGATTACAGTTCAGACTAGACAGTACAACAGTAAGTACAACAGCAGACATATTGAATTTACTTTGAGCTTTTGGTCAACCATCATAGTAGCTCTCCCTTGGACTGCAATACAAATTCAGTAGGTCTCAGGTCTCAGCAGGTGCTACTAAAGCAGTATCCGGGCACACACACACCACCACAATCACCACCACCATCACCACCGCCACCCCCACTACCCCATTTTTATCACTTAAGGTAGGCTAAATAACAGAAACACCTCTGTATAATGTAATATACATTACAGCCTCCACATTGATCAATTGAATCAAAAACTGTCTAAAATTATTTTAACAATAAATTGCCAACTGAGTACATTAGTAATTATCATGTGTATGCTCAGCCTCCAAAGTTCTGTATTGAAATTTCGGCGCATAACTAGTTCCGCAGCTTTGAGAAAACCCAGACAATATGTATATCAATGCTCAATTGGGAATGGTGTGCTATGACTTTTCTTACATTTAAACTTATACTAGTTCTACTCCAGCACTCAGAGCTCTGTGCTCCCTTTAGCGACTTTCACTAACTCAGCACTTGTTTACATTCTGTTCAGATCTGCTAGTTACTTTAGCTTAGCAGTAAGCACTACCTTCTCTCTCTCTCCCTCTCTTGTTCGCTTGGTGACCTACTGATGTCTTTTCACTAATAGTAGTGAACTCGTTCACGTGTTGACGTGCTGACATCAGTGTGGTGTCCCATCTCAGTTTCTCTTACTTGTAGAGTATATTGCTGCTCTGTCTGAAAACAGTTAATATTGCTGATTTCTTTATTGCTGTTATAAGTTTCAAATGATGCGCTGGCAACAAGTGGCAGCAAGTCCGCATAGCTCGTATTTTTTTGCAATATATTTGTATATATTAGTATATTTTTTGTTGATTGATGTTTTTTTTTCGTCTGACGATGGAGAAAGTAAAGTACACAAAGGAAGATTTCCTGACTTTAAAGTTTACCATAAGTGTGATGAACTGGAGGCACTTCTGAAGAACCAACGAGCATCTCGTGAGTGTAGTCTCATGTGTTTCACGGAGGCCTGGTTAAACGACAACACTCCCAACCGTTGTGTGGATTTACCCGGCTTCACTGCAGTATGAGCAGACAGAGACGCCAGAGCAAGTGGGAAGAATAAAGGGGGAGGACTGGTTCTGTTTGTGAACAATAGATGGTTCAACCCCGGTCATATCACAGTAAAGGAGAAGATCTGCTGTTGGGATATTGAACTGTTGGCAGTTGGTCTATGACCGTACTATGTACCAAGAGAGTTCTCACAGATTGTTGCCATTGTTGTTTTCATTCAACCACGACCAGAGCCTGCACTCGCGTTTGATGTCATTCACGAGACTGTTGCGAGGGGACAGACCCAGCACCCAGATGCATTGATTGCAGTATCGAGCGGTTTTAACCATATCACTCTCACCTCTCACTTGACTGGCTTTACTCAGTATGTTGACTGTCCCACAAGGGAAAATAAGACACTTGATCTGTTGTATGCAAACGTCAAGGAGGCCTACACTGCTTCAGCTCTACCACCACATGGCAGATCAGATCGTGATCTGGTTTTTCTTCAGCCTTCCTACAAACCCTGTGTACTGAGGCAGGCTGCAACCACCCGCTCATTCAGGAACTGGACCCTGGAGGCCAGTGAGTCTCTAAAAGACTGTTTTGAGTGAACAGATTGGAATGTCCTGTTGGAGTCACAGGAAAATGATTAAAGCAAGGACCCTGACCTTGATAGAATGGTTGAATGTACCATGGATATTAAGTTCTGTATGGACACTGTTATACCAGCAAAGACTGTACACTGGTTTCCAAACAACAAACCCTGGATCACCAGTAACATCAAGACCCTTCTCAACCAGAAAAAGGAGGCCTTCATGGATGGAGACATGGAGAAGTTCAGGTGTGTGCAACATGAGCTGAAGAGGAGATTAAAGAAGGTCAAGGAGGACTACAAAAGAATCTAGAGAGGAAGCTGCAGCACAATAACACCAGAGAGGTGTGGAAGGGGATGAGGACCATCACTGGGTATAAAGAGAAGAACAGCCAGGCAACATCAGGTGATGTGGACAAGGCCAATGAGTTCAACCTGTTCTACAACAGGTTTGACACAGCCTTACCTGTTCTCTCTCCCACTGCTTCAGCTGTAGCTTCTCCTACGGCATCTACTTCACAACCTGACACTGCAGCCGCAACTCCCTCCACACTGGGGTCAAGTCTCCTGTCTTTTACAGCGGACAAGGTGAGGGCGATGCTCGAGAGGCTACGCCCTGGAAAGGCAACAGGCCCGGATGGTGTGTATCCGAGGCTGTTAAAGGACTGTGCAGCCCAGCTGGCTGAGCCTCTCCAGAGGATCTTTAACTTAAGCCTTCAAACAGGGAGGGTCCTGGTACTGTGGAAAACATCATGTCTTGTTCCGGTACCTAAAGTAGGACGACCGGCTGAGATAAATGATTACAGATAGGTGGCCCTCACATCACACATTATGACGACCCTGGAGCGGCTTTTTCTCCACCTTTTGAAGCGTCAGGTTGAACATGCACTTGACCCCCTACAGTTCGCCTACAGAGAACATATTGGAGTGGATGATGCCGTCCTTTACATGCTCCACCAGGCCCATTCTTACTTGGATGAGCCAGGTAGTTACATGAGGATTATTTTCTTTGATTTCTCAAGTGTATTTAACACCATCCAACCGTCTATTGTTAAACATGAGCTGGAGGGTATGGGGGTGGATCCCTGCTTCATGTCCTGGATTTTGGATTACCTGACAAAACGACCACAGTACGTCAGGATGGGTAACTGTGTCTCAGGGACAGTGATGAGCAGCACTGGGGCTCCACAGGAGGACTGTTTACGGTGGACTTTAAATACAACTCTGAGTCCTGAGTCCAGAAATACTTAGACGACACAGCTTTTGTGGCGCGTATCAGGAACGGGCAGGAAAAGGAGTACAGGGATCTGACGATGGCCTTCAGTGAATGGAGCGAAAAGGACTGCCTCCTTCTGAACACCTCCAAGACCAAGGAGATGGTCATCGACTTTTGGAGGTCTAGGCCCACCCTTCAGCCAGTCAACATTTGTGGGAAGGGGGATCTGACGATGGCCTTCAGTGAATGGAGCGAAAAGGACTGCCTCCTTCTGAACACCTCCAAGACCAAGGAGATGGTCATCGACTTTTGGAGGTCTAGGCCCACCCTTCAGCCAGTCAACATTTGTGGGAAGGGCACTGAGGTGTTGCACACTAATAAATACCTAGGTGTGCACCTGGACAGTAAACTGGACTGGTCCATGAACACGGATGCCATTTACCTGGAGGGACAGAGCCAGCTCTTTTTCTACAGGAATCTAAGGTTTGTGTTTTATGTGTTATGTTTTATCAGTCAGTGTTGGCCAGTGTACTCTTTTATGCTGCAGTCTGTTGGGGCAGCAGCATGTCAGACATGAACACAAAGAGACTGGACAAGCTGGTAAAACAGGCTGGGTCTGTGCTTGACAGGAGTGTGGACTCACTCACGACTGTTGTGGAGAGACGCATGCAATGTAAGATGGAGGCCATCTTGGACAATACCAACCATCCTCTCCACAAGATTCTGGCAGGACAGAGAAGCAGCTACAGGTGCAGTAAACGTCATCACTGCGCTGCAAAACAGAGAGGTCGAGGAGATCCTTTGTTCCCACTGCCATCAGGCTATACAACACCTCAGCCAAAGGAAGTGGACTAATATAATTATTATTGTTTATTTATTAATAACTTATTATTATTATTATCATCATCATCATCATCATCATCATCAACAATGAGCTAATGGAGATATGAATTTCCCCTCTCAGATAAATAAAGTATCTATCTATCTATCTATCTATCTATCTATCTATCTATCTATCTATCTATCTATCTATCTATCTATCTATCTATCTATCTACCTACCTACCTACCTACCTACCTACCTACCTACCTACCTACCTACCTACCTACCTACCTACAGTGGGGCAAAAAAGTATTTAGTCAGCCACCAATTGTGCAAGTTCTCCCACTTAAAAAGATGAGAGGCCTCTAATTTTCATCATAGGTATACCTCAACTATGACAGACAAAATGAGAAAAAAAAATCCAGAAAATCACATTGTCTGATTTTTAAAGAATTTATTTGCAAATGCAAAAAGTTCATCTCAATACTTTGTTATATACCCTTTGTTGGCAATGACAGAGGTCAAACGTTTTCTGTAAGTCTTCACAAGGTTTTCACACACTGTTGCTGGTATTTTGGCCCATTCCTCCATGCAGATCTCTAGAGCAGTGATGTTTTGGGGCTGTCGCTGGGCAACACGGACTTTCAACTCCCTCCAAAGATTTTCTATGGGGTTGAGATCTGGAGACTGGCTAGGCCACTCCAGGACCTTGAAATGCTTCTTACGAAGCCACTCCTTCGTTGCCCGGGCGGTGTGTTTGGGATCATTGTCATGCTGAAAGACCCAGCCACGTTTCATCTTCAATGCCCTTGCTGATGGAAGGAGGTTTTCACTCAAAATCTCACGATACATGGCCCCATTCATTCTTTCCTTTACACGGATCAGTCGTCCTGGTCCCTTTGCAGAAAAACAGCCCCAAAGCATGATGTTTCCACCCCCATGCTTCACAGTAGGTATGGTGTTCTTTGGATGCAACTCAGCATTCTTTCTCCTCCAAACACGACAAGTTGAGTTTTTACCAAAAAGTTCTATTTTGGTTTCATCTAACCAAATGACATTCTCCCAATCCTCTTCTGGATTATCCAAATGCTCTCTAGCAAGGGGGACACGTCTGGCACTGCAGGATTTGAGTCCCTGGCGGCGTAGTGTGTTACTGATGGTAGCCTTTGTTACTTTGGTCCCAGCTCTCTGCAGGTCATTCACTAGGTCCCCCCGTGTGGTTCTGGAATTTTTGCTCACTGTTCTTGTGATCATTTTGACACCAGGGGGTGAGATCTTGCGTGGAGCCCCAGATCGAGGAAGATTATCAGTGGTCTTGTATGTCTTCCATTTTCTAATAATTGCTCCCACAGTTGATTTCTTCACACCAAGCTGCTTACCTATTGCAGATTCAGTCTTCCCAGTCTGGTGCAGGTCTACAATTTTGTTTCTGGTGTCCTTTGACAGCTCTTTGGTCTTGGCCATAGTGGAGTTTGGAGTGTGACTGTTTGAGGTTGTGGACAGGTGTCTTTTATACTGATAACGAGTTCAAACAGGTGCCATTAATACAGGTAACGAGTGGAGGACAGAGGAGCCTCTTAAAGAAGAAGTTACAGGTCTGTGAGAGCCAGAAATCTTGCTTGTTTGTAGGTGACCAAATACTTATTTTACCGAGGAATTTACCAATTAATTCATTAAAAATCCTACAATGTGATTTCCTGGATTCTTTCCCCCCATTCTGTCTCTCATAGTTGAAGTGTACCTATGATGAAAATTACTCTCATCTTTTTAAGTGGGAGAACTTGCACAATTGGTGGCTGACTAAATACTTTTTTGCCCCACTGTATCTATCCATCCATCCATCCATTCATCCATCCATTACAGAGTCTGTGAACTGTACTGAACTGAACTACCTATTGTACATTGTATTAAACTTACACTAGTTCTCCTCCAGCACTCAGAGCTCTCTGCTCCTTTTAGCAACTTTCACTAACTCAGCAGTTGCTTACATGCTGTTCAGATCTGCTGGTTACTTTAGCTTTGCAGTTAGCACTACCTTCTCTCTCTATCCCTCTCTCTTGCTCGCTTGGTGTGGTGTTGTTGTATCTTCAGTGTAGACGATTATGATATTTACTACATCTTCAGCAATGTCTGCTGTCATAGGCACAGCTCCACTTGCTATCTGGACTAAAATTTACTATAATTAATAATGATAATTATTAATGGGATTAGCTCTCATTATTATTGTTATCAGTAGGCGCACTACAGTTGCTATTACATTACTATTGCTGTTATTGCTGTTACTATCAATATTATTAATCTTGCTATAATTGCACGTTCTTGTATTTTCCTCTGTGCTCTCCCTTGCTCTCTCTCTCTGTCTATCTCTCTAACCCAACCGGTCAAGGCAGATGACCACCTACCCTGAGTCCGGTTCTCCCCTGCTGATTTTGTAAGTTTACTCCCTTACAAAGACATAAACAGTCCATAATTTTTATGGTAGGTTTATTTTAACAGAGAGAGACAGAATATCAACAAAAAATCCAGAAAGAAACATTAAATAAAGGTTATAAATTAACTTGTATTTGATTGAATGAAATAAGTATTTGATCCTCTAGCAAAACGAGACTTAGTACTTGGCGGAGAAACCCTTGTTGGCAAGCACAGAGGTCAGATGTTTCTTGTAGTTGGTCACCAGGTTTGCGCACATCTCAGGAGGGATTTTGGTCCACTCCTCTTTACAGATACTCTCCAAATCGAAGGTTTCGAGGCTGTCGCTTAGCAACTTGAAGTTTCAGCTCCCTCCACAGATTTTCTATGGGATTAAGGTCCAGAGACTGGCTAGGCCACTCCAGGATCTTAATGTGCTTCTTCTTGAGCCACTCCTTTGTTGCCTTGGCCGTATGTTTTGGGTCATCGTCATGCTGGAAGACCCATCCACGACCCATCTGAGGCCAGGAGGTTCTCATCCAAGATTCCATGGTACATGGCTCCGTTCATCGGCCCTTCAATGTGGTGAAGCCTTCCTGTACCCTTAGCAGAGAAACAGCCCCAAAGCAGAATGTTTCCACCTCCATTTTTGACAGTGGGTATGGAGTTCTTGGGGTCATATTCAGCATTTTTCTGCCTCCAAACATGGCGAGTCGAGTTGATGCCAAAGAGCTCAATTTTGGTCTCATATGACCACATCACATTCTCCCAAGCCTTCTCTGAATCATTCAGGTGTTCATTGGCAAACTTCAGACGGGCCTGTACATGTGCCTTCTTGAGCAGGGGGACCTTGCAGGCACTGCAGGATCTCAATCCATTATGGTGAAGTGTGTTACCAATGGTTTTCTTGGTGACTGTGGTCCCAGTTCCCTTGAGATCATTAACAAGCTCCTCCTGTGTAATTCTGGGCTGATCCCTCACCTTTCTCAGAATCATCCTTACCCCACGAGGTGAGATCTTGCATGGAGCTCCAGAGCGAGGGCGATTGACTGTTATCTTGTATTTCTTCCATTTTCGAATTATCGCGCCAGCAGTGGTCTCCTTCTCATCAAGCTTCTTGCTGATGCTCTTGTAGCCCATTCCAGCCTTGTGCAGGTCTACAATCTTGTCCCTGATGTCCTTTGACAGCTCTTTGGTCTTGCCCATGGTGATGGAGAGGTTTGAATGGAAGAGATTGATTCTGTGACAGGTGTCTTTTATACACATAACGAGTTGAGATTAGGAGTACTTTCCTAAAGGGACAGCACTAATTTGACTGCCTCAATGGCACATAGCCGCTCTGTGGGGGTCAGAATTCTTGCTGGTTGGTAGGGGATCAAATACTTATTTCACTCAATCAAATACAAATTAATTTATAACCTTTATTTAATGTTTTTTTCTGGATTTTTTGTTGATATTCTGTCTCTCTCTGTTACAATAAACCTACCATAAAAATTATGGACTGTTCATGTCTTTGTAAGGGGGTAAACAAAATCAGCAGGGGATCAAATAATTATTTCCTCCACTGTATATATATATTGACAGAAACACACAAAGACCATCTCCACAAATTCGATTAACCTCCAAAATATAAGTCTCAACATGGTAAGAGGGAATTATTGGCTCTGTTGTACAAAACCTAGCTTTACTGCAGATCAGTTTCTGTTGGGGCATGTACATGTGTGTATACATGTCTTGCTATGGTTGTGGGGACAAATTTGGTTTTTAAACCATCAGTGTGAGGTTATTTTGGCCAGTTGTGACAGCTTCAAAAGGCTTTTTGAGGGACACCTGCAGTCACTGAGGTCAGTGTCAGGATGAGTCTCTACGACATGAATGAAACTAAAAGTAACTTCCTTTATACAGATTGAAACGAAAGGAGTGAAGTAAACGCACCAAGCAGTAGGCACATTCAAAATTTCTCCAGGAATTTTCGAGTTCTCTTCTACAATTCCTTATTTTTCCTGCATCAGGCTCAGATTTTTTTTCTCTATTTGGCAGTTGGTTGGCACGTACAGACCCAAAAGACGTGGCTCGGGTGGAGAGCAAGACCGTGATTGTGACCAAGAGCCAGAGGGACACGATTCCCATCCCTACTGGTGGGGTGCAGAGCCAGCTGGGAAGCTGGATGTGTGAGTCAGACTGGCATAAAGCCAGAGAGGAGCGTTTCCCTGGCTGCATGGCAGGTATGTTGCTGGATGGAAATTAAATGTTTTTTCCTTGTTGCCAGGAAATGTGTGTCTTCATCTTCCTTATATTGTAAATGGCTTTGACTTTAAATTTAGTGATTTAATCTGTATAATATTATTAACCAACTATTTTAAAAATGAATGACAATAAAATAGGATGTTTCGTCTCTAAAGAGTAACTTAACACCAGGCTGAAAAGTAGTGTTTCACCTCCAACCAGCTGCAGTATGGGTGTGGTTGGGTTGGGTGTGGTCAAGGAAAGATGAGAAGGAGAATTCATAAGGACTTACGAAAAGAAAATCGTGGTGCGGAGAGAATCTAAGCTTTTTCTTAAAATTACCTTTATTTATAACACATGGAGGATAAATACTCCTTTCCTAACCAAAAACTAACCACGCTTTTGACAATTTTTGAACAATTGTCATGAAGAGAAAATTCATTTTAGTGCTTTACACAATCGGAGAAGATTTAGTGAAACAACATTTATGTATACACTATAGTATTTTGTTGTGATGATGATATTGTTAACTAGAAATTCAATATATTTGTTCTTCATGATAAATCCTAATTGGATTTGAAATAGAGAAGATAAACAGCATATTACATATTATATATACAGTATATACAGTATATATATATACATACAAACATAAAAAAGGTGCTCTCTTGTTTCTACATTTAAGTGGGTCTGCCGATGTGAAACTACAATGTTGCGTTGCTTTAAATGTTGCAGCAGCACAGAATTGTGGGATGGCATTTCTCCTTTCCTTTCCTAAAGAAAGGTCCAGTGTTTCCTATGCTAAAGCAGATTAGATAGGAAGCATTGAAGCTCCTTTCCTTATCATTTAGAGAATTCAACCAGCTCTGTTCATGGCTGCAGTTTAGATACTTTTGGGTAATTTCACTCAGTTAGGAACCTTCCTAAGCAAAAAAGCCTTTTCAACCACAACCACGTATACAAATGCTGCAAGGTGAGAGGTAAACGGGTCATCAGGTAGTATTATGTTACTGACAGATGTTTTACCGAATGCTTTTTGATGAATCTGCCACTGAAGTTATGTAAAAAAACAGATGTTTTATACATCATCTGTAACAATGTTTTTGTGGCATATAAAATAACATGGGACAATTACTTGATTTGCACCATAAAAAGCCAAGAAAGCCATGACCTCTCGAGCCAAATATTACCTAATTTTCATCATTTGTCAATACTGAAACAATGCTGCCTGAAGTGGAAAAATAAACTACATTCATATGTAATTAATGCTTGTCCTTCCTCTCTGTAGGTCGGACCATGTACGTGATTCCCTTCAGTATGGGTCCTGTAGGCTCCACTCTGAGTAAATATGGTGTCCAGGTAGTGACTGTGCTCCTCTCAACACTTGATAGACAGAAAAAAGCATGCAACAAAGCAATAAACCTGCTGTTTTGTAGTTAGCAGTTTCATTTATTGCTGTAATTTATAATATATTCTAGGAAATTACTATATCAAAATCTCAGGTGATAAATGTGTAGCTCTCCTTCAAGGTGACAGACTCCCCGTACGTCGTGGCCAGTATGGGCATCATGACGCGTATGGGGACACCTGTCTTGAAGAAACTGGCTGAAGGAGTAGAGTTTGTCCGCTGTCAGCACTCTTTGGGACGACCTTTACCTCTCAGAGGTACAGATTTCAACAGGAAACAAGTTGTATTACTGCTTTGTGCAAACATTTGATAAATTCCCTTTCTTCTTTTTTCCCTTTTACTATTCCTCTCCAGCCCCTCTGCTCAACTCATGGCCCTGTAACCCAGACAAGGTGCTGATATCTCACCTGCCGGACAGTAGGCAGATCCTGTCCTTTGGCAGTGGCTATGGAGGAAATTCTCTCCTTGGGAAAAAGTGCTTCGCCCTCCGCATTGCCTCCCGCATTGCCAAGGATGAGGGCTGGCTGGCAGAGCACATGCTTGTGAGAATGAAGGATGTCATGTTGTGACTGTAGCCTGGGTTAAGAAACTGACTCTGGGATAGTGAAGTTGAGCACTCAAACTCTGCAAAAATAAATAGTTAACCTTCGGTGTAGAACATTGCTGTCTTAAGCAGACCCTAATGTCTGACACTCAAATCGGTACTGTCGAAAACTTAGCAATTTTTTTCCGTCCTGCTGTAAGGAATCAAAAGAAAATGTAATCAGAAGTTTTCTGATACTGTAATTTTTCACAGTTATGTTGGTAAAAATATAACTGTCATACCTGACTAGTACGTACCGTCCATATTAACGACAATTTATATGATAATAAAATAACTCATTGGCTCCTTATGAAGTAAATTATGGAAATAAATGTGAAAATGAACTTCATGGTCCTATTGAAAAGTATTGTATCTAATAGCCAAGAATCTTTCAAATATTAAGATAAATCCTTGGATGGGATTTCAGTTTTGATCATACAGTTGAAGTCAGAGGTTTACATACTCTTAGGTTGAAGTCATTAAAGCTAATATTTAACCACTGCTCAGATTTCATGTTATCAAACTATAGTTTTTGCACATGTGTAAGGGCATGTATGACATGAGTAATTTTTCCAACCATTGTTTCCAGATTCCACATTGTTTCACTTTTAATTCACAATATTACAGTTCCAGTGGGTCAGAACTTTACATACACACAAAATTCCAACATATTATGGCATGGCTTTAAAAGCTTCTGATAGGCTAATCTGTGTTAATTACCTGTGGAAGTATTTTAAGACATACCTTCAAACTCAGCGCCTCTTTGACATCATGAGAAATTCAAAAGAAATCAGCCAACTACTCGAAAAAAATTGTGGACCCCCACAAGTCTGATTTTTCCTTCTGAGCAATTTCCACACACCTGAAGATTCCACGTTCATCTATACAAACAATAGTACACAAGTATAAACACCATGAGACTATGCAGCTGTCATAACACTCAGGAAGGAGACGTATTCTCTCTCCTAGAGATGAACTTACAATAACCCACAAAACCTGACTCAATTCCTCCAGTTCTGTCAAGAGGAATGGATCAAAATTCAGCACCTTAGTGTGAGAACCAGTGTAAGGCTATCTTAATTTAAAGGCAATGCTACCAAATACTAACAAAGTATATGTAAAATTCTGACACCCTGGGAAGGTGATGAAATAAATAATTCTCTACTTTTATTCTGACATTTCACATTCTTAAAATATAGTAGTGATCCTTACCTCTAAAACAGGTAATGTTTATTAGGATTAAATGTCAGGAATTGTGCAAAACTGAATTCACATGTATACAGCTAAAGTGTATGTATGACTTCTACTGTAAATAGATCTTTGGCCTCTCTCCAGTATACAAACATGAATGCATTTCTTTTTTCTGATGTACCAACAGAAATACCTTTAGTATTTTGTGTCAGGTTGAGCTTGTGATGCGAAGGGATCATAGATGGAAATTTATCATCTTCTCTCATCACTCACACATTAATATATTTTGTACATTGTCCCTAGAAATGTAATCAATTAAATAGAAAAGAATATGGCAGAGATTTGTATTGTATGTATCTTGCTGTGAAACTGCTTGGCCTTGATGCATTTTCAGTGCCTTGGACTGATGGCTATCAATGAAAGGTTGAGTGATAATTATAGAGTTATACTTGTGATAATTATGATTATTCCTTTTAACATTTTTATTCACCACTCCATCTGCTTCTCAGATCCTGGGTATCACCAACCCTCAGGGAGTGAAGCGTTACATAGCAGCGGCATTCCCCAGTGCCTGTGGTAAAACCAACTTGGCCATGATGAAACCAGCTTTGCCAGGATGGAAAGTTGAGTGTGTGGGAGACGACATAGCATGGATGAAGTTTGACAGCCAAGGTGAGGATGAGGAGCAGAGCTCACGCACAAAGACCCTGTTACTCCACATGTAATGTATACATGTACAACATGTCTGTCTCTGTAGGTAAACTGAGGGCCATCAACCCAGAGAATGGTTTCTTCGGTGTAGCTCCAGGTACCTCAGACAAGACCAACCCCTATGCCATGGCCACCATTGCCAAAAACACCATGTTCACTAATGTTGGTGAGACCAGCGATGGGGGAGTGTGGTGGGAAGGACTTGCCCCACCTCCAGCCGGCATCACACTCACAGACTGGCATGGCAAAACCTGGAAGCAAGGTAATATCAGCCAGAGGATGTGTTTTTTATAGGGACATCAAAGTGTTGTGCTTGTATTTCAGTTATACTGATGTGTTTCCGTTTTTGCCAACAACACAAACATAAAATGTCATAGTGTTGGGCCACCACGTGCTGTCAGAATAGCTGCAATTCTCCTTGGCATTTATTCTACAAGTCTCTGAACTCTACTGGAGGGATGAACACAATTCTTCCAAAATAATTTCACTCATCACCCAAATTCTCTGGGCTGAGATCTGGTGGCTATGGCCAAGGCCATAGCATATGATTCACATCATTTTCTTACACATCAAACCATTCAGTGACCCCTTGTGTCCTATGGATGGAGTCACTGTCATCCTGGAAGAGCTCACTCCCATCAGGATAGAAATATTTCATCATAGGATAAAGGTAATCACTCAGAATAACTTTTAAGGGGACAAGTGGACTAAAACCATGCCACCAAAATGCCCCCCACATCATAATGGAGCCACTAGATCACCTCACTATAGGGGTCAAGCATTCAGGCCTGTACGGTTCTTGGTGTTCGCCACACATGCACTCGCCAACTTTAGGAGAATACGGTGAAGGATCTGACTTACTTACTTACTTTTTACTTTTTTCACGTCTCTGTAGACTAGTGCCTTTGGTTTTCGCACCACTGAACTCTCAAATGTGCTTTCATCTTTGTAATGGGTTTATGCACTGCAGGCCTATTATAATGTTCCTCATATGTCATAACATTTTCAGTCACCTGAGGAAGCGTTGCTCTTCTGTATTTCCTTACATATCTCACTAATGCACAAGCAACACTTGATCCAAGGTCATCAGGTAAATCTCTGCTTACAAGGTTCAAATTGTTTACAGCCACCATGGGCATCCGGTCAAGGGTGAAGGAGACGCTTGATGTCCCTTTTAAATCTTAAATATTCAGTTCAAACGGTCTTACTTTAGTAAGTGCAATGTGTCAAAGAATCCAGTAGAGGGCACCAAATGAACACAAATGGTCTTTACAGCACTTTTGCTTACAAATCATTATGAATCCAGTGCAATCTACAGTATTGCATGAAACACTGTTACAAGTCACTCAAATAAACAACTAGCATATTATAATATTTCTATAGTAAAGCTGAAAGATATTTCAGTGACTGTACACTGCATCAGCCACATGGTTCTTAAACACTACTCTGAATGGCATGTAAACTATTAACAGTTTATAAGACCTGTACCATGCAATGCACCTTTGCAGAAGCATCTGCATTTGTTTTGTTTCTCCAATCATTTGTTCAGGTTTTTCCTTTAATTTATCGCCGTCTGTATCTCTCCACCAGTTCTGGTTATTAGACTGCAGACCAAAGACACACAGAAGTGAACTCTACTGGAGGGATGAACACAATTCTTCCAGAATAATTTCACTCATTTCGTGTTTTGATGATAGTAGTGGAGAGTGCTATTTAACACATCAGCCCAAATTCTCTGGGCTGAGATCTAGTCTCTCATAAACTCATAAAAAGCTTTAAGAGTTTTTATGAGCCAGATCTTTGTATTTCAGTATTCCTTTCGTGACAGAACTTTGTTCTGATTGGCTGACAGCTTCACTGACGTGTTATATGTTCTAATAACTTCAGATCCATTATCTCCTATGGTTTTCTCTCCAAAAGGCATGCAGATTTGATCTCCTCCTTCTGGCAGCTATTTTTTTTACATATGGGAACCGACACTAGCAAGATTTCCAGCAAGAAAGCTATAAAAACAGTTTGGTTAGTTTAGTGTGTTATTGTAAAAGAAGTAATGCCTTTTTATTTTATTTTTAACTGAAATACCGATTACGTTTGCACTGCAGCATACAGTATATTGTAGTTTATATAGTATTGTAGTTGTATTTTACTTGTTTGACAATCTAATAATCTTATTTTTTTCTAATTGTCTAATGGAGACCAGGATTTGGCCTCCTTGGCATTTTAAGTAACTTTCTTCATGTGAGTTAAGATGTAAAACGTTATGTCAGCTTTTGTTTTCTTCAAAGATGTAAATTCTTTCAAGTGTAAGGTTATTCTCGTTTGGCTGGTTTGAAATAATGAAACAACAGTACATGTGAAAAAAAAAATATTTATAAGGTTGCTCAGTAGTACTATTCACAGACAGCTCAGGACAACAGTATGGTTGTTACTAACTCTGAGCATGAATCACATTTACTAATTCACCTATATTATGGGGCAGACCATACCTTATTTTCATACATGTTTTGATTTTCATTCATTTTTCTTAAGAGATGTTTTCTTACATTGCCAATAAAGGGAAAACAGAATCATTTTGTGAATGGAGTATAATTTTTAATAATACTGTGATATAATAACATCACAACAAAAAACAAACAAAACACCATGATTTAAATGTTCCATGTAGTTACTTTCCAAAGCCATGTCATGTTTAGAAATGGAGGGGCCTAAAGATCAGAAACAGTTTTCACCATGATATACAGATGTTTACAATATTCTTGGCCAAATTACTAAAGCACTCAATAACATTAACATTGACATTGAAGGAAGAACAAAATATTGTTTCCTTTTTGTGAACAGGGTCAATCAAAAAATCCCACACACATGTTGCAAGTTAGACAACAAATGTTGCAAGTCAGTGTACAGGTGTTTTTTTTTTTTTTAAATACTCCTGTTTACAAAAAGGAAACGATATTAAAAAATCAGAAAAAAAAAAATTTGATTGACAGTTTGGATCCACTCATCCTATTCCTACGCACCTGCCTCACAAATGGATGTGTAAAGTTCTCTCCTGCTTTTTGTAAACAGGAAGCTTGACACCTTGTGCCCACCCCAACTCCCGTTTCTGTGCCCCAGCGGCTCAGTGTCCCATCATTGACCCCCAGTGGGAGAGTGAGGAAGGGGTTCCCATCGACGCCATAATCTTTGGTGGCAGGAGGCCAGAAGGTTGGTGCCACTTTCATAAAATACACCTGAAGAATTTTTATTCACTTTTAATATTGACATTTTTGGCCTTTGGTTATAGTAAGAGTGACACTAGAGACACAGACATGGGGAGATATAGAGAGGAGGTGGGTAGAGACACCACCAGGCCACTAGGATGCCTTAGCATTCACACAGTTGATAGTTGAGTCTTCTGTGGCATGAATGACACAAAAATAAATACATTAATTCAACATAACATAAATTAAAATTGCAACCAGGAAATAAGCTGTGCTGAGGTCACAGGAAAAGCATTTTAGTAAACTGCATATAAAAATGAGAGTTCAAAATAAAATCAGGTTTTATTCTTTTTAATTATAGGTTTCAATGAAATAATAAGTGTCTGTAATTCAGAAATATGAATGTTTTTTAAATTACTGAAGAGTACTGAAGTTGATTACTGAAGTTGAAGAGATGTAAAGAAGTTGGAATAATCAGATCCTCATTTTCCTTGTAATATCAGGCAATAATACTGAGCAGATTACATCTTCCATGCAGTATCGTCTCGCTCAACCTAATATTAGGAAAAAGGTTTTCATGTCTCTGCACCGGTGACAGCCAGGGCCAGAAACATTATGTTTTCAGGTTGTCTGTCTGTACATACGTACGTCCCATTCTCATGAATACGATATCTCAGTAACACCTGAAGGAAATTTCTTCAAATTTGGCACAAACATTGACTTGGACTCGAGGATAAACTGTTTAGAATTTGGTGGTCAAAGGTCATTGTGACTTCACAAAACACAGTTTTGCCCATAACTCACAAAGTCAAGCTAATTATAACACAACCCAAATGTCTAATAGGATAAAATGAAGTGATGACATTTTATATCCAAATGGTCAAAGGTCAACTTGACTGCAACATGATAATGTTCTGCAACACCTCTTGCTATTATTCAATGCTGTAACTAAGAAATGGAAATGGTGGCCATATTTCCTGCAACTTGGCTGGTTGGCAGAGAGGTAAAACACAGGCAGTAATTCTAGTTTTCTATTATTAAGTGCCTGCAATGCAATAGCATAGAAGGCATATATTACTATCCTGCATACATTCGATTTATTAATCTTCTGTAACGAAATTTCAGCGTGTAACTAGTCCCACAGCTTTGAGAAAACCCAGACAATATACAGTATGTACACACATATATTGAAAGAAACACAAACCATCTCCATCTTTGGATATTCACCTTATAAAAACTTGTCTCAACCAGGCAAGACAAGGTTTTCGGAGGATGGTAGACAGCTCTGCTATCACACAACAATACACGCATATTGAGAGACACACACAAACACCATCTTACTTTTTACTTATTTAGTCTGTTTGTCTGTATGTAGTCTCAGCCAGGTAAATAGAACTTACTGGAGATTCTGTTGGGCAGCTCTGCCACTACACATGCACACATGCGCACACAAACAGACACACACTCACACATCTATTGACAGAAACACACAAACACCATCTCCACGATTTGGATTAACCTTCAAAATAAGTCTCAACATGGTTAGAGTGAATTATTGGTTCTGTTGTACAAAACCTTATGCAATTTATACTGCCAAACACAGGCACAGACATTTACAGACACATGCCATCTCCATGACATGGATAAACTTTCACATTCAAAATTTCTCCAGGAATTTTCTAGTTTCTATTACAATCGTGACAATCATAATCCTGCCGTGCTGATGGTGTGTAGATACTGGAACAAACTTCACTGAACAGATCTCACAGTAACATTATAGCCTCTTAAACAGTTAAACACAGTAAATATATTGTGGATGTTCTGCATCATACAACACAATGCTTGTGTTTTCTATTTAAACATATGCTTGAGTAATTACAGCAACAACTTTTATTTAACATGATGTTGATGTTGTCAGGAGTCCCTCTGGTCTACGAGTCTTTCAACTGGCAGCACGGGGTCTTTGTTGGAGCTGCAATGAGGTCTGAGGCCACAGCAGCTGCTGAGCATAAGGGTACAGATAAACACCTCTGATATTCTTATGGTTTAAGTTCCTCTAAATGTATTCATACTGATTTACAGCTCTGTTGTGTTTTAGGGTTGATTGTCTTTTGTATGACTTTGTTTTAGAAATTGTGCCATCACTTAAGAGTTAGTTAAGATAATAGGATGATAAGGAAGCTGTAGTAAATTCAAATCAAAATCAAATCAAAATTACAAAGCATTTAATGTTTTCTTTCAGGCAAGGTGATTATGCATGACCCCTTCGCCATGCGGCCATTCTTCGGCTACAACTTTGGTGACTACCTTGCTCACTGGCTGAGCATGGAGAGCAGAAAGGCTCCCACTCATCTGCCCAAGATCTTCCATGTCAACTGGTTCAGAAAGGATGCCACCACCGGCGCCTTCCTCTGGCCTGGCTTTGGTGAAAACGCACGCGTGCTGGAGTGGATCTTCAAGCGTTGCAGCCGGGAGAGGCAGGATGAGGCAGCCAAGAAGAGCATTATTGGCTGGCTGCCAGAAGATGGCGCCATTGATACTAAAGGCTTGAGTGGCAAGGTGGATATGGGTGCCTTGTTTGATGTGCCCAAGCCTTTCTGGCAGAGGGAGACCAAAGAGTTGAGAGCCTACTTCACTCAGCAAGTTGGAGTTGACCTGCCAGCTCAGGTGGAGGCTGAGCTGAAGGCACTTGAGGACAGAGTACACATGTAAATCCCTAGTGAACCCACAACCAATGCAGTAGTCCCTGATGTCACAGGATCAGATCATTGGGTGGAATCAGAGTCACTGACTGGGTTTATATACACAGAGAATAAAGTTTTGAACTAGGTTAGCTAAGTTATCCTGTTTTGGTTTGATGCATATAAACAAAAATTGAATTTGGATTAGCTGCTTGAGATGCTTGGTTGAGACATTACTGTGGCATAGAAACATCCCGTCTCTTTTTTTATTTTTTTCAAAAATAAAAACACAGTTAGTGACTCTTGACTTTCTCTCTTGTCATGTAGGTCAGTTAGGTCTGAACTGTCAAAGATGGAATTGGAGGAGAAGTTAATCTACAATGCAATAGCTACCTGTTGGACACTACTTCACACTAATGCTGCAACAGTGGCAGGCTGTTGCTGGGTTGGTGATAGCAGGGAGATTTGACTCAACGTGAAGGGTAGATTTCTGTGAAATTATCAGACTTAAGAGAGAGAAGCTAATGTCACTCTCTGCATTCACTCAAAAAATCTGTTATGGTACTGGAGCACAATCATCATGGCCTAGTAGTGCCTTTAAGACATTTAACAGTACAGTCCAGGCTGCTACTGTTTATAGGCTGAAGCACAAAGATCTTTCTGACAATTACTAGTTTTAACATTTCTTCTACTCAGGAGTTTTTAATACACTCTGGACTGTCTTGAAGGGCCCTTTATTTTAAATTGAGCTCGATATTATGATATAACCTTTGTTAGAAGTCCATTAACTACTCAAATTTCAACTGGGCCTGAGGATTACTTTGCATCATTCATCTTGCCAATTTTGTAATGTTTGATTAAATTGTTTGATTACAGGTGATGTTTACACACAATATGTGAAATTTTGGACCAATAAATGCAACTCAGATCATTAGGCATTTGTAGTTGTATGACCAGCTTTTTATTACAATACAATGAGTAAATACTTTAAAATGCCTTGTTCATTTTTCAGTGACAGAAAACAAATATATATGTCAGATATGAAATATGTGATACACAATAGATCGGCAAATAAGATTAACACATGTTACAAAATAATGAAAAAATAAAAGTCACAAAATTGAATGACAAACATTTCAAAATTAAATATATTCTTTTACTACACTGATGTGTGTGGACCTGTTTCTGGTCTCATGGTCATGTTTCATGTCCTCATTTTAACTACAGTTCTCTTTCATAGCAATCAGACGCACAAATAACATTACGCCAGCCCTAATTGGCTGGCTATAGTGACGTCTGCATCAGGAGGGGATAGGGCCCCCATCCTATATATTAGGCCGACAGTTGTCAGTTGTCAGTTGTTTCTTACAGAAACCGTTTGACAACTGTGCTGTTGGGTGCTAAACTAAACTGCCCACCCATTCAAGTGCACAACTCGATCACCGGGCGCTTTGTTCCCAGTTGTACAGTTGCATGCTAGCTCATGAACAATAGCAATACTGGTCAACGGCTAGTTTCCGCCTCAAAGATTTTAACAGTCAAAGTCCTCCCCTTTATTCAAAGTTACAATCACTCAAACCAAAGAAAAAGCTATCTCAAATATACAAACTCCTGGCATCCAACGACAGAACACTAACAATCCCCATAGACAAATGGACCACAGACATAAATAACCTTCCATCAGATTTCAATTGGACAAATGGATGCAATAACACATTCTCTCTGAAATGTAACTCCAAAACCCAACTAATTCAGTATAAAGTCCTTCATAGAACCCATATCACTACCCACAAACTCTACCTTATGGGCTTTAGCCAAAGAATAAATGTTTACACTGCTCAATCTCAATAGGCAGTTACTTCCATGATACCTGGCTCATCCAAAACTTCTGGTTGGAGGTCATTAGCAGGCTACCTGAGATGCTTGGCCTCAGCATACCCATTTGCCCAATCATTGCATTACTTAGTGACCTCCACATAACATATACCCTTCCAGCACAAACCATTTCTTAGTTAGTTTTCTCTGATGTTTGTTGTGATTTTCATTTGCCTTAATATAATTTTCCTTTTCAGCAGTTCCAGTACCTGCTATTTTATTTTTGGTTCCAAGTAAGTTCTAAAAAAATATATTTTGTTGATTTCAAAAACAAATCTCTGCCTTATCAGTAACGAGCCTGTGTCCTTGTATCCATTTAAAACGTCTAATGTTTTGAAATAGTATATCCTGGGGTGTGATTCCCCACTTGGCGTTGTTGGCCCCTTTTACTCCACTCTTCACCTTATTGTATGCTCCGCGCAACACCAGCAAAGACTGATTTTTAGAACCCTGTTTTTGACACTCTTGAGTTGTGCTTTTGAGTCCCATCTTATGGTTCATTATATGACCATTTTGTGGTTGGTCAAAAGACACACATTTAAAAGTGGCAATTGTGAAATGTGTGGACAGGGTTGTGCATTGTTCCTGGCACATAGCCTATGTATTGAGTGACTTCTTTGTTTTACTGTTTAATGTCCAACATGTAGTTACTGGTTAGCTAATGCTGAAAATGATCTCTTATTTTGCATTTGTTCCTTTTTATAACCAAGCTCGTTTAGGGACTGTGTGATGTCTCTTGTAAATGAATCTCCTGGAGCTGGTCAGGTTTGTTGTAACAGCAGGTTTATTAAAAAGGAAAAACTAGGGGAGTCGTGTGACGTGGTTGAGAGTGGCTGCGTGAGAACGAGCTGTGCCTATCCCTGCACAGCTTTGAACCCTGACAAAGAGCTAGCTTTTCTTTAAGGTAACAATAAATGTTGACAATATACTGCAACAATGCCAAATATTACAAGCAATTCTGTGAATCCCTCAAAAACTGGCCCCGGTAGAATGAAAGCTAATGATGTGGCTAATGCTACTCAAACTGATCCAAGAGCATAGCTGCCTTGTGAGCCTCCTGACAGTGGGATACACCTGTTGCTAGTTCCATCTCTGGTGAAGTGGCTAAAGAGTTTTCGAAACTTACTGCACTAATCTTGGAAAAGTCTGAGGCCCACAACAAGAAGCTAGAGGCCATACGGGTGACAACAATTGCAACAGATAGCAAACTGGCTGAAATTACTAGCCACATTTCTCAAGTTGAGAGCAGGCTAAAATTTCTGGAGGACGCTAACCTCCCAGCCACAGCCATAGAAGTGGAGGTCTTGCTCCATGAGAAACGCACCAGATTTTCTCTTGACAATCCGGCAGTGCTCACCGTGAGATCAGGGCAGGGTCCCTGCCAATTCAATGACCATAAAAAAGCCCTGGTTTACATTTGCTCTTTGGGATTATGATGTTTCTGCACCTTGCCATTTATGAATTATGAGGAATTATTCCCCTTCTGGGCGGCACGGTGGTGCGGTGGTTAGCGCTGTCGCCTCACAGCAAGAAGGTTCCGGGTTCGAGTCCCTGCTCGGACGCGGGGGCTTTCTGTGTGGAGTTTGCATGTTCTCCCCGTGCTTGTGTGGGTTCTCTCCGGGTACTCCGGCTTCCTCCCACAGTCCAAAGACATGCAAATGGGGACTAGGCTAATTGGTTACTCCAAATTGACCATAGGTATGAATGTGAGAGTGAATGGTTGTTTGTCTGTGTGCCCTGTGATGGACTGGCGACCTGTCCAGGGTGTACCCCGCCTCTCACCCGAAAGGATGCTGGGATAAGCTCCAGCCCCCCCGCGACCCTACTAGAGGATAAGCGGTAGAAAATGGATGGATATTCCCCTTCTTCGATAAGACATTGTTGATTTATTACTCACTCTGAGTCTGCGTACACATGGAGGTATTCGCACACAAACTTTCCCTGTGCAAGAGAACATTTTGCATGTGGACGTTTGTGAACATTAATTGACATATACAAACGGATTGATGAGTTGTCATATTATGTCTCGGGAGATTTAGTTAATTTGACACTTTTTGGTGGACAATTTAAACAACCTTTTCATGAAAGCTGTTTCTTTTTTGTTTTTTTTCTGTCTTTAAGAAGATAGAGAAATCAAGCAGAGATCACTAAACTATTTAACAATGTTTCAATGCTACCGAGTCTCAGTGTGTAATGTTAGAGTGGCTATACACTATGGCTATACAGCTAATGATAAGTCTATCAATGAGATTTCGTAATTAAATATTACTATATTTTGACATCAACCCAGTCATGAGCAGAGTGTTAAGACGGGCCCTTCTGTGAATTGCGCTGTAGCTGGAGACCCTTTGCTGGAACCAAGGTTGCTGTAGTTGCCGTGGTAACCCTGGAGACACGGGATCTAGGTGGATACTCCTGGAGGCCGTGTCCCGTTATCATGGTGGTGGATTCTGCCGGTGTCTCAGCGGTTCAGCTCTGGTGGAGTTTGCCAGGAGACTTTCTGTCTCGGGCAGTCTTGATTTCTGGTATGCTTCTCTGCAGGCGGTCATGCTCAGATGTGTTATCTGCTGGTGTCTCTTGTGGGTTGATGTGAAATAAACTCTAAGGCACTTCACTTTGGCTGGATAACTTTAGAGGAGACTGGTGTTGACCAGATGAGTGAGTTTGAGTTTACATAGCTACAGAGCCGGGTTTTGAGCAATGTGTGAATTGATCACAACTGTTTTATCCCCTGGGGGCTGAACCTAATCACTAATAATGACAGACAGGAGTAATACGAGTGTTGAGTTCATATTACATCCTTCAAACCTGGAATTAATCATAATACAAGTGGTTAACTGATCAAACAACAATATAAACATTTCCTAAAGCTAATAGTCTATAAATGTGGATTACACAGCAGTTCTTTTACTGTAATAATAATAATATGGACATTCTGGATGATATATAGTGTGTGTTACCTTGTGTGAAGGATGCGGACAGTATGGTCACGTGAAGGAAATTGTCTTAAAGTCTACATGTTACCTTTCAAACATTCTATAGAAAGTTTGGGATTGAACTATTACTATAACATCTCAGGAGTTACAGAATAGTTCGTTCGTTGTCTCCCGCATATCTGGATCCGGGTCACGGGGGCAGCAGCCTCAGCAAAGAGGTCCAGACAGCCTTCTCCCTAGCCACTTCCACCAGCTCCTCCAGGAGAATCCCGAGGCGTTCCAAGGCCAGCTGAGAGATATAATCCCTCCAGCGTGTCCTTGGTCGGCCCCGAGGCCTCCTCGCGGTGGGACATGCCCGAAACACCTCCCCGGGGAGGCGTCCAGGAGGCATCCTCACCAGATGCCCGAACCACCTCAACTGGCTCCTCTCGACATGGAGGAGCAGCGGCTCTACTCCGAGTCCCTCCCGGATGACTGAGGTCCTCACCCTATCTCTAAGGCTGAGCCTGGCCACCCTGTGGAGGAAACTCATTTCGGCCGCTTGTATTTGCGATCTCATTCTTTCGTCATTACCAAAAGCTCATGACCATAGGTGAGGATTGGAACGTAGATCGACCGGAAAATTGAGAGTTTCACCTTCCAGCTTAGCTCCCTCTTCCCCACAATGGACCGATTCAGTGCCCGCTCCATCCTACCCTCACTCGTGAACAAGATCCCGAGATACTTAAACTCCTCCACCTGAGGCAGAGCCTCCCCCCCGACCCGGAGCGGGCAATCCACCCGTTTCCGGCTGAGAACCATGGCCTCAGACTTGGAGGTGCTGATCTTCATCCTAACCGCTTCACACTCGGCCGCGACCTGCCCAAGCAAGAGCTGAAGGTCGGCGCTCGATGAAGCTAGGAGGACCACATCTTCCGCAAAAAGCAGAGACGACAGCCTCCCGCCACCGAACCCAAACCCATCCACCACCCGGCTGCGTCTAGAAATTCTGTCCATAAAAGTTATGAACAGAACCGGTGACAAAGGGCAGCCCTGGTGGAGTCCAACCCTCACTGGGAACAGGTCCGACTTACTGCTGGCTATGCGAACCAGACTCACACTCCTTTGGTACAGGGACTTAATGGCCACTAACAAGGGGCCATCCACCCCATACTCCTGGAGTGCCCCCCACAGGGAGCCCCTGGGAACACGGTCGTAAGCCTTCTCCAAATCCACAAAACACATGTGGACTGGATTGGCAAACTCCCATGCTCCCTCCAGCACCCTAGCGAGGGTAAAGAGCTGGTCCACAGTTCCACGCCCAGGACGAAAACCACATTGCTCCTCCTCGATCTGAGGTTCAACTATCGACCGGACCCTCTTTTCCAGTACCTTACCAGGGAGGCTGAGAAGTGTAATTCCCCGGTAGTTGGAACACACCCTCTAGTCACCCTTCTTAAAGATGGGGACCACCACCCCGGTTTGCCAGTCCATAGGCACTGCCCCCGATGTCCACGCAATGTTGCAGAGGCGTGTCAACCAAGACAGTCCTACAACATCCAGAGCCTTGAGATACCCAGGGCGGATCTCATCAACCCCCGGGGCTCTGCCACCGCGCAGTTGTTTCACTACCTCGGCGACTTCTGCCCCGGAGATTAGATCATCCATCCCCAGGTCTCTTGGCTCTGTTTCCTCCACGGAATACGTGTTGGTGGGATTGAGGAGCTCCTCAAAGTATTCCTTCCACCGTCCCACTATATCCTCAGTTGACGTCAGCAGCTCCCCGCCCCCACTGTAAACAGTGTGAGCGAGGTGCCGCCTTCCCCCTCTGAGGCGCCAGACGGTTTGCCAGAACCTTTTTGGAGACGATCGATAGTCTTCCTCCATTGTCTCACCGAACTCCTCCCACGCCCGAGTTTTTGCCTCAGCAACTGCCGCGGCTGCACTCCACTTGGCCCGCCGGTACCAGTCAGCTGATTCCGGAGACCCACAGGCCAACCACGCCCTGTAGGCCTCCTTCTTCAGCCTGACGGCTTCCCCCACCCCTGGTGTCCACCAGCGGGTACGGGGGTTACCGCCACGACTGGCCCCAGCTACCTTGCGGCCGCAGCTTGCAACAGCCGCCTCAACAATAGCAGAGCGGAACAAGGCCCATTCGGACTCAATGTCCCCCACTGCCCTCGGGACGCGGTCGAAACTCTGCCGGAGGTGTGCGTTGAAAATCATCTTGACGGGTTCTTCCGCCAGGCTTTCCCAGCTGACCCTCACAACCCGTTTGGGCCTGCCAGGTCTGCGCGGCGTCTTCCCCCGCCATCTGATCCAACTCATCACCAGGTGGTGGTCGGTTGACAACTCTGCTCCTCTCTTCACCCGAGTGTCCAAAACATGCGGCCGCAGGTCTGATGATACGACTACAAAGTCGATCATAGACCGGCGACCTAGGGTGTCCTGGTGCCAAGTGCACCTGTGGACATCCTTATGTTTGAACATGGTGTTAGTTATGGCCAAGCTGTGACTAGCACAGAAGTCCAATAACTGAACGCCGCTCGGGTTCAGATCGGGCAGGCCGTTCCTCCCCACCACACCCTTCCAGGTCACGCTGTCATTGCCCACGTGAGCGTTGAAGTCTCCCAATAGAACAATGGAGTCCCCTTTCGGGGCACTTTCCAGCACACGTCCCAAGGACTCCAAAAAAGGTGGGTAGTCTGAACTGCTGTTCAGTGCATAAGCACCGACAACAGTCAGAACCCGATCCCTGACCCGGAGGCGCAGGGACGCAACCCTTTCGTCCACTGAGGTAAACTCCAACATACAGGCAGAGAGCCTGGGGGACACCAAAAAGCCCACCCCGGCCCTCCGCCTCTCACCCGGAGCAACTCCAGCAAAGAGGAGAGACCAGCCCCTCTCAAGGACTTGGGTTCCGGAGCCGACGCTATGTGTCGAGGTGAGGCCGACTATATCTAGCCGGTATTGCTCAACCTCTTCCACAAGCTCCCGCTCCTTCCCCGCCAGAGAGGTGACGTTCCATGTTCCAAAAACCAGTTTCCGTAACCGAGGATCGGACCGCCAAGGCCCCCGCCTTGGTCTGCTGCCCAATCCACACTGCACCGGATCCCGCTCACTCTTCCTGCAGGTGGTGAGCCCACTGGGAGACGAACCCATGTAGCTGGTTCGGGCTGGGCCCGGCCGGGCCCCAACCCAAGGCCTGGCTCCAGGGCGGGGCCCCGGTGTCCCTCCGGGCCGGGTACTCGGGTTCTTAATATTTCTCATCATTAGGATCTTCTGAACCGTTCTTCGTCTGGCCCTTCACCTGAAACCAATCTGCCTTGGGAGACCCTACCAGGGGCAAAATGCCCCCGACAACATAGCTCCTAGGGTCATTAGGGCTCTCAAACTCCTCCACCACGGTAAGGTGACGGTTCAAGGAGGAGGTTACAGAATAGATAGTTATATAATTATATTGTTTTCCTCAGATCTGTGTCTGTGAAGAGTGTTCTGCTGGTCACTGCTCAGGATTGGAATGTGGGTTGTAGTTTATGACTGTTATTTAGAGAGGGACAGGGGAAGGGAGGTTAGTGTGTTTGTGTGTGTGTGTGTGTGTTCATGCATGGCACAGAGAGGCCAGGATTTACACCTTAGTGATAATCAGTCCTTTTGATGTTACTTGTCCTATATTAGAAACAATCAAATATCAATAGACAGAGTCTTATTGTTACAAACTGGAGATTTTGCCTATGTTGTCCAGTTGCCTGGTGTCCATTCGTTGATCCTCTGGCGCTGACCCTTTGACCCTTGGTCTTGTTGTGTATCTCTCTGACATGCTAAAAGCATGGTCTGTTTGTGAGAGAACTGTCCTTTGTCTCTGTTTCCTATCAATTTGATAGTTTGATGGTGGGAAGAGTAACAGTGTGTCAATTTTGGGTCCATAACTCTGCATGTCCTTACAGTGAACTTCTTTAGTGGCTTATGACTGATGCCAGGCCAGGTATGTACACTACAAGAATAGCAAGTTTCATTTATATAAAGTCTGCCCATTATGTTGGTTCCTACTGCGGACATTTGGGGGAAATAGTTAATTTACTTTTGTTCGGTCTATTGTGCGGATATTTGGTAAAGTTCGAGATGTTCTGCTCTTTGTTATAATGTTATGATCATGCTTCTCAGAGGTGGATGTGTCATTTGCACTCTCTGATGTTGGATGTTCATTGTAATATTAAGCATGATGTGGCCATTATAGAAGTTACACCAAAACTTGTATATCAGTCACTTTACATAATCAAAATCAGTAGTAACGGTGTCAAACTTCTGAGCTGGAACGTCAGAGGCCTCCAGAACGTAATTAAGAAGATGAAAGTAGTAATTTTCATTCAGTCTAAGAAATGTGTCATAGTTTTATGCAAGAGAACCACTTATTAGCTCAAGAATCATAGAAACTTTGTGGTGAGTGGGTGGGCTTTGTGGGGGCTGCTTATGGCAGTAGCAGGAGCAGATGGCTAGCAACATTAATTAATAAGCAGTTACAATTCAAATGCATAAGAGAGAGCAAAGATGAGGCATGGAGAATCCTATTGATGCTTCGCGAGAGCCAGGGTAATAACATTACAATACTAGCAAATACCTATGCTCCAATATAGACTATCCTGAATTTTTTAGACTACTTGAAAAGAAACTAAATGATATGGGAGACTTTCCAATTATCATAGGTGGAGATTTTAATTAAGTAATGGATCCAGTATTAGACAGCAGCTCTTCATTGGTTCGCACTTCCAGAGTGTATGTAGTGCTCAAAAATACCACACGTGGACAAAATTGTTGGTACCCTTCCGTTAAAGAAAGAAAAACCCACAATGGTCACTGAAATAACTTGAAACTGACAAAAGTAATAATAAATAAAAATTTACTGAAAATTAACTAATGAAAATCAGTCATTGCTTTTGAATTGTGGTTCAACAGAATAATTTTAAAAAACAAATTAATGAAACTGGCCTGGACAAAAATGATGGTACCCTTAACTTAATATTTTGTTGCACAACCTTTTGAGGCAATCACTGCAATCAAGCGATTTCTGTAACTCTCAATGAGACTTCTGCACCTGTCGACAGGTATTTTGGCCCACTCCTCGTGAGCAAACTGCTCCCGCTGTCTCAGGTTTGAAGGGTGCCTTCTCCAGACTGCATGTTTCAGCTCATTCCACAGATGTTCAATAGGATTTAGATCGGGGCTCATAGAAGGCCACTTCAGAATAGTCCAATGTTTTGTTCTTAGCCATTCTTGGGTGTTTTTAGCCGTGTGTTTTGGGTCATTATCCTGTTGGAGGACCCATGACCTGCGACTGAGACCAAGCTTTCTGACACTGGGCAGCACATTTCGCTCCAGAATGCCTTGATAGTCTTGAGATTTCATTGTACCATGCACAGATTCAAGACACCCTGTGCCAGATGCAGCAAAGCAGCCCCAGAACATAACCGAGCCTCCTCCATGTTTCACAGTAGGTACAGTGTTCTTTTCTTTGTATGCTTCATTTTTGCGTCTGTGAACATAGAGCTGATGTGACTTGCCAAAAAGCTCCAGTTTTGTCTCATCTGTCCAAAGGACATTCTCCCAGAAGCTTTGTGGCTTGTCAATATGCATTTTGGTAAACTCCAGTCTCGCTTTTTTATGATTTGCTTTCAACAGTCGAGTCTTCCTCAGCCGTCTTCCATTAAGTCCACTTTGGCTCAAACAGCGACGGATGGTGCGATCTGACACTGATGTACCTTGACCTTGGAGTTCACCTCTAATCTCTTTGGAAGTTGTTCTGGGCTCTTTGGTTACCATTTGTATTATCCGTCTCCTCAATTTGTCATCAATTTTCCTCTTGCGGCCACGTCCAGGGAGGTTGGCTACAGTCCTGTGGACCTTAAACTTCTGAATAATATGTGCAACTGTAGTCACAGGAACATCAAGCTGCTTGGAGATGGTCTTATAGCCTTTACCTTTAACGTGCTTGTCTATAATTTTCTTTCTAATCTCCTGAGACAACTCTCTCCTTTGCTTTCTGTGGTCCATGTTTAGTGTGGTACACACCATGATACCAAACAGCACATTGACTACTTTTCAACCTTTAAATAGGCAGACGGACTGATTACAAGTTATGAAGACACCTGTGATGCTAATTACAGGACATACCTTAGTTTAACATGTCCCTATGGTCAAATTATTTTCAATCATTTCTAGGGTACCATCATTTTTGTCCAGGCCAGTTTCATTTGTTTGTTTTTTAAAATGATTCTGCTGAACCACAATTCAAAAACAATGTCTGATTTTCATTAGCTAATTTTCAGTAAATTTTTATTTATTATTACTTTTGTCAGTTTCAAGTTATTTCAGTGACCATTGTGGGTTTTTCTTTCTTTAACGGAAGGGTACCAACAATTTTGTCCACATGTATGTCAGAGGCACCGGGTAAACCCATCATCAAGGGATTATACATTCTTTATTCACCCCATAGTTTGTTCACTAGGACAGATTTCTTTCTGGTATCTCTGTCGTTGTTATCCGTTATAACATCAAGCGACATTTGTAATATACTGTAATTCTTTTGGACCATAGTCCAATATTTCTCCATATACTGGCCCTTAATAAACCAGAAAAATCAACCAGATGGAGGTTAAACTGTAGCCTATTTAGACGAGACCTTTAGGGAATCACTTAGATCACAAATTAGCCTATACTTAGAAACCAATTTACCAACAGCTCCATCAGCAGGAATAGCCTGGGAGGCTTTGAAAGCCTGTCTGAGAGGTCATATAATTCAACACTCCTCATTTAAGAAGAAGGAAAATAATGCTAAACTCTAGCAGCTTGAAAAACAGATAAGTGTTGCAGAGTCAAACTTAAAAAAAAAAATGTCCACCACAAATCTTACCAAACCCATTAGTTTAACCTCCTGTGACAGTAAGATACTATGTAAAATATTGGCTAACCGCCTTGACAGGGTTATAACCTCCATGATCTCGATGGATGCCAAAAAAGGCATTCGACAATTCCTTTACCCTGCTTTAAACAATTTGATCAACTTAAATTATTATGGAACAATAAACGTCCAAGAATGAACCTGCGGAAACTACAAAGGCCAGTTGACAAAGGAAGCCTTGGGATGCCTAACCTGTTGTTTTACCATTATGCTTTCACTCTTAGGCATATGGTACAGTGGTCCCTGCCCCCGGAGAGAGCCCCCCCATGGTTCCATCTTGAGAGTACCTTTTGCTCTTATGCATTAACTGCATCACAGCTAAAATACGCGCTCAATGTCGGTCACATCCTATTTTGTCCCACATCCATTGGGTCTTGAAGAGAATAGCTCGAGCCCTTTAATTTGACCCATATCATCCCAGGTCTGTCGGGATCTGGCTAAATCCCAAGCTCTGTATAGATAAATCACCATTCCTCTGGAAGGCCTGGGTGCAGAAAGGTATCACAGTTCTGGGGGACTTGTATCAGGAAGCTACATCAAAATCTTTTGAGGCTCTTAGACAGGAATTTGACTTACCACACACTGAATTTTGGAAGTATTTGCAGTCAAGACACCTGCTCATACAAACTTTTGGCTCCCCCTCAATAGCCCCATCTAGTCCTAAAACTTTTTGGATGTGGTCAAAGCTTGGTCGTAAAGTGGCTTGACTCCATCTGGTGTTGACTGGATCCAGACTGCTCTTATGTTAGAATGGAAACTTGTGGTCAAAGAATGGAAAGCCCCCTCTGAACCAGCATCATCATGGTACACATCTCTTGGTCACCTGGCTGTGTCATAATGTGGTGTTCTCAATCAGTTTGTTTCCAAAAGGTGGATGTCCTTTATTTTCCCTACAGTGGCAGTGCACCTGAATGCACCGTGAGGAGCTTGAGGTGACAGGTGAATTTAATGAACTAATTAGTGTGAAGTGGTGTGGCTTGAAAAACTGATTTTCAGACAGTGTGTGAGGAGGCTGAGAGGAGGAAGCTGCTGTGCTGGACTGTGTGGTGTTGGGCTGTGTTGGGCAGAAGAGGACTCCCCTACTTACCTGGAACCCCCCACTTAGAGGATTGTTGGCACCTGAAGGAAAAGGACTTCCCAGTTACCTGACACTCACCCTTGGAGGATCACTGGCAAATAAAAGAAGAGGAAAGTTAAATAATATTCTCTATGTGTCTCTCACTCTGACTCTGACTCTCTCCCAGATATCAGGAGGCTTGCAATGGTGTGAGGCTGTGGAAGAGTGGGTCCCTCTCCCCCCCGATTGAAGATTGTGCTACCACTATCTTAAAGTCCACCAGAGATGCATCCTTGTGATTCGTGTGAATAAATAATGTTTGCCCTTTTTTTTACCAGAAACCTGTGTTTGGTTATTTTAACTCAAAGTGGTTCCTAACCGGTCCAAGTTCCAGAACCTTTTAACTTTTAACTTTTATTCTTAATTGTGTGTCGTGACATATTTTTGGCGTTGTTTGGCAGGACTTGGACTGTTGTGTTGGGGCCTCATTGGGCTAATTTTCCATACCAGGTATTATGGCAAATCCAGCACCTGCCATGGTGGCACCTTTTTTCATAGGCGCACCTTGGGCCCCAAAATTCACGGGTCACGGCCTGGATTTTAATGAGTGGAGAAGCCAGATGCAAGCCATACTTAGAGCACAGGTATGGGCTGAAGCACAACAATGCGACTTCATCATAAGCACTCTTGAAGGAGAAGCCAGACGAGAAGTCTTGATTTTGGAAGAAGCTGAGAGGGCCACTCCTGCAATGTTATTTCACTTTCTCAATGAACTGTATGGTGATAGAGAATTTATTGGTTCACTAAGATCTATGTTTTTTGACTGCAGACAAAAACCAGCAGAAACTGTCCGAGCCTATGCTCTTCGCCTTCGGGAACTAGGTAAGAGGCTACAGGCCAGAGACCCTCAAGCTCCTGGACGGATGGATGTCCAGCTACGTGACCAGTTTGTCACAGGGCTACAACTAGGAGCCATTCGAAGTGGGGTAAGGAAGCAACTTAGAGAAAACCCAGATCTAACATTTACTAGGATTCGACAAATGGCCCTGGACATGGAGATGGACCAAGTAGAGGGAGATTGGCCAGAGTCGACATGTGCCTCTGTTACTGAAAGGAGGTTGGTGCCCAACCTGACAGTAGGCTGGAAGGCGGATTTTAAGGAAGAAATCTTGGAGGAAGTAAAGGAACATATATGTGAGGTCATACAACAGGAATTTCAGAGACTCCACCCCTCTCCACTGCAACAGGTAACCCCTCCCCATAATAGCCCAATTAACCACCAACGTTACCCTCGCAGTCCCACACCTTACCAGCAAAGGGGAGAGCAGAGGCTGCGTAGCCCGACCCTTAGGAGACCACACCAGCAGGAGAGACTCCAAGCCAGAGATTCAGGGAGGAGGTCGAGAGTCACTTCAAGAGCACATGCACAGCAACATAATTCCAACAAAGACACTATAAGTTCTGGTTTAAGGTGGGATGAGCAGGGCCGACCCATATGTAAGCAGTGTGGAGTAAGTGGCCACTATGCTAGAGAATGCCAACAGCAGGATTTAAACTGCTGAACCCAGTCACTACGGGCCAAGTGACTGGTAGCCATACAGTGGCCCAGAATGAAGTTGTCAGAGAAGCTGTAGTTGGGTCCTGCCCTAAAGTCCCTGTGACCTTTAACGGTAAAACTGTGAGTTGTATAATGGACACGGGCTCACCAGTGACTTTAATGTCTGAAACTTGTTTTAACCATTTTTTTCCCATGAAGGAAGTAGGTTCTGTCGGAGACTTGGCATGGCTGAGGCTAAGAGCCGCAAACAAGACCAAGATACCCTATGTAGGCTATGCCATGATGGATGTGAAAGTGGGGGACCTGGCACTGGGTGAGTTGGGAGTTGTCATCACTAAAGATATAATTGGTGACCCAAATGAATCACCTTTGTTGGGTATGAACATTATCCAGTGCTGTTGGAATGCAGTTGGATGTGATCCACAGGTGAAACACAACTTTGCTTCTGCCCCAACCCCAGTGAAAAGGGCCTGGGAAATGTCCTTTGAGGTTTGCAGACGCATTGACTTGGCACCCCCTAGTGGGACTCTACGGCCAGCATACCGGTCTCCTGTTTGTGTTCCAGGTCAGAGTGAGATCTTACTCTGGACGAGAGCGCCATCCAGTGTCCTCGATGGGGATAGCGTATTGGTAGAACCCTTGGAAGAGTCCGGGCCGGTTTCTGCTGCTAGAGCGTTAGCTACTGCAACCCGTGGACGAATACCAGTACGGGTAAGAAACCTGGCCCCTTACCCTATATGGTTAAAGCGCTACCAGCCTATTGCCACTTCTTCAGCCTGCCCATCTGACATAAGAGAAATGGAGGACCTCATTCTAAAAGAAGTCAGCCCCGGTGTTGTGGAAGTGGGTGTAGGACGGGTGAGCACTGACTGCAAGGACGAGATTGTACAGAACCTATGTTTCCAAGGTGATGGCTTGACTAACATCCAGCAGGAGAAAATGCAGGCCATGTTGCAGAACTGGGGACATTTGTTTGCAAAGCATGACGAGGACTTCGGCTGCACAGGACAGGTGCAACACAACATCCCCACTGGTGTAGCGGCACCGATCCGAGAGCGATATCGGCCCATCCCTCCAACCATGTACCAGGAAGTCCGTGGCCTCCTGAAGGACATGTTGAAAGCCGGAGTGATAAAGGAGAGCTCCAGCCCATGGGCCGCCCCCGTTGTCCTCGTCCGCAAGAAGAGTGGTGAGTTGCGCTTTTGTGTTGACTACCGCAAATTAAATGCTGTCACCCATAAAGATGCCCACCCATTACCACGCATTGAAGAGGCATTAACCACTCTTTCCAAGGCAGAATACTACTCCACCCTTGATCTGGCCAGTGGGTACTGGCAGGTGGAAGTTGCACCTCCAGACAGAGAAAAAACTGCCTTTTGCACCCCATTTGGGTTATATGAGTTTGAACGCATGCCCTTTGGCCTCTGCAATGCTCCAGCAACATTTCAGAGACTGATGCAGAGGTGCCTGGGGGGTCTTGTCTCTGAATCTGCATTAGTATACCTGGATGATGTCATCGTCTTCTCTGCTGACTTCGACACCCACATGAACGACCTCGAAAAGGTATTTAAAAGATTGTCTAGTTTTGGTTTGAAGCTACGACCTGACAAATGTGCTTTATTCCAGAGGCAGGTGAAGTTCCTCGGACATGTGGTGAGTGGGGAAGGAGTGTCGCCAGACCCTGGAAAGATAGCTTGTGTACAAAACTGGGTCACACCACAGACTGTCAGTCAAGTGAGGTCGTTTCTTGGCTTTGCTGGCTACTACCGCCGCTTCATTGCTGACTTTTCCAAGATCGCACAGCCACTCAATGCCCTTTTGACCGGTGTCCCCAAAGGTGAGAAGAAAGCCATGGTACAATGGTCCACAGAGTGTGAAGAGTCCTTCAAAACCCTGAAGGAGGCACTTGCCCAAGCCCCGATCCTTGGTTTTGCAGATTTTGCCCTCCCCTTCAGGGTTTATACTGATGCCAGCCTTACAGGCTTGGGTGCAGTGCTTGCACAGGTTCAGGACGGAAAAGAACGTGTGATAGCCTATGCCAGCCGCAGCCTCCATCCAGCAGAACGGAACGATGCCAATTATAGTTCGTTTAAGCTTGAACTTCTTGCTTTAAAATGGGCTGTAACCGATAAGTTCAAAGATTTCCTCTGGGGCACGCAGTTCACCGTGTTTACAGATAATAATCCCCTTGTCCACCTCCAGTCAGCTAGACTGGGGGCTGTTGAACAACGCTGGGTGGCTCAGCTTGCTAATTACCACTTTGATGTGAAGTATAGGCCAGGAAAGGAAAATGTTAATGCTGATGTGCTATCTCGACTTCCACCACAGGTCCAAAGCTCCCATCCTCCAAAAGACACCTCCGAGGTCGACACATGTACAGTGCACGCTGTACGGACCCCTGGTCACTGGCAACCATTACAGGAGGAAGATCCTATCATTCAGCGCTTGAGGTATTATACCAGCAGAGGACAGCCACCTACAAAAAGAGAGCGTAGCAAGGAACCAGCAGCAGTGACTCGGCTCCTCGGGCAGTGGGATCGCCTTGCAATGGTGGATGGAGTGCTGATGCGGTGGGTCCAGGACCCTGCTTCTAAAGAAGTAATGTCTCAGATTCTTGTCCCCCTACAGCAGCGGTGGTCCACCTGGGATGAGTACCACAGACGCCAAGGCCACTTGGGTGCTGCAAAGATTTGCTCCATCCTCCGTAGAGCTTTCTATTGGCCCCAAATGGAAAAAAATGTGGCCGAGTGGACATCCAGGTGTGAAAGATGCGTCCGACGTAAGTCACACCCTGAAGGTAAAGCACCCATGATGTCCATTATTACACATGCTCCCCTTGAAGTTGTAGCCCTTGACTTTTTGACCCTGAGTAGACCTACAGATGCATACCAGTATGTACTCGTAGCAACTGATCTATTCACAAAGTATGCATGGGCCATCCCCACACGGGACCAGACAGCAAGTACCACTGTCAAAGCTATCCTCAAACACATAATTCAGACTGTGGGATGTCCCGAACGTTTTCATTCGGACCAAGGTGCAAACTTTGACTCTGCTTTGCTAAAAGAACTTTGTCAATATTATGGATGCAGGAAAAGCAGGACGACGCCCTACCATCCGGAGGGCAATGCCACCTGTGAACGCTGGAACCAGACCCTACTTAACATGTTGGGTACCTTGGAAATCGGAAACTTTTAACTTTTATTCTTAATTGTGTGTCGTGACAGCTGCGCTAGAACGACTATCATATAGGCTCCTTGACAGGGTGGAAGAGCCTCATTTGAATTTATATATTTAATGGTATTTCAAGCTCATCAAATTAATGGTAAACTATTATATATGGTACACTTGGTTGTAACATTGGTGTACTCTATGCAATACACTATACTGGCCTTTTTTTCTTTGTGTGTTCTTATCTCAGTATTTTATCCCTTTTTTTTTATATGGTCGTTGCTGTTTTCATCTTATTTCCCCATTATATTATTTTAAATTTCCTGTCATTTGTGATTTATATAATTGTATAAGTTGTGTATTGCGAAAACAATATACTATTAATCAAAAAAAAAATTAAATGAATAAATAAATAAAAAGAAGAACTAAAATATCACATTGACATAAGAATTCCTAACCCTAATCCATTGTGCCCGAATAAAACCTGCCATTAGAGCTGTTCCGGTTCTGGCAAGGAACCAAATTTTTTGGGAGATTGTTACGATTATTATTATTATTACAGCCCAAGCCCCAACTGGTGCAAGGACCACCTTGAAACTACTCACTTCACATTGGTGCTCAAAAAGATCATTAAACTTTGCACAAGGCACACTTGATAACGTTGACCCAAAAAGTTGTCTTGGAAAGGCAAGACTTTCCGTGTGTTCCAAGATCTTCCAGCTGATATACAGCAAAGGCGTGCGGAGTATACAGACATTAAGAAGAAGCTACCTGGAGCTGGGATCTGCTACGGCCTGTTACCCGCAAGACTTATTGTGACTGTGGATGAAGAAAAGCATATCTATGCCACTCCTGATGAAGCTAAAAAGGACCTGACAGCTTGTCCGTTACCGTTTTTATTTGGATAAAAAATTAGAGGTATGATTAAGATCATTTAAGTCATTTAAGTTAAAGATGTGACGATTTGCTTATAATGTCTGGTTGCAGGACACTTTGAATGATTTAGCGCATGCTCCCATTGGATCATGGATAGAGAAGGGACATTGGTTCTGTCTCTTGTTTTTTTTGTTTAGTTTTTTGCCTATGTGCATTGGTGTGTGTGTGTGTGTGTGTGTGTGTGTGTGTGTGTGTGTGTGTGTGTGTGTGTGTGTGTGTGTGTGTGTGTGTGTGTGTGTGTGTGTGTGTGTGTTTGTTTTTTCACCCCTTTGTCTCTTTTCCTGAGGTGCAGAGTAGGCCTTTATGTGGAAAGTATAATGCATACACATGTAAAAGCTAGGAACATAAAATCGCTGGATGAGTTCTAATATTATAAAGGTAATCAGTTGGAATGTTAATGGAGTTTCTAATAAAGTCAAATGATATAAAATAATTTCACATCTGAAATCCCTTGCATGCGATGTAGCCATGTTGCAGGAGACTCATCTAAATGAATCTGAATCGTTAAAATTAAAGCAAAGATGGGTTGGCCAGATGTTTTCTGCACCAGGTAATGGAGCATCAAGAGGCACAAGCATATTGGTATCTAAAAAAAATATCTTTTCAACATACAAATGTAATCACAGACAAGGGTGGAAGGTATTTTATAGTGTCTGGTTTTCTCCAACATAGAAAAATTACACTCATAAACATTTATGCCCCTAATTATGGGCAAGCTGAGTTTCTATCAAACTTAGCTGTTCTTGTTTCAAGGTTTGTGGGAGATCCTATTATGCTGGGCGGTGATATGAATTAGGTAAATAATCCGTTGTTGGATCGCTCTAGATGTCCCCTAACAGCAGATGTTGCTCTCTCTGCTGCCCTTAATGAACTTCAGAAATTATTGGGGGTAACTGATGTTTGGCGATGTATTAACCCACTCTGTCTTGAATACACTTTCTATTCTAAAGTCCATAACTCCTATTCCAGGATAGATTAATTGTTTTTGTCAAATTTATTAATTGAGAATGTGATTAATTCAGATATCCATAATATCCTAATTTCAGACCATGCTCCTTTATCTGTCATATTCTCTTTTTGCTTTAATATACACAAAAAAAAAATACTGGAAGTTTAACAACACGCTTTTATGGGGTAAGAAAATTGTTGCTTTGATAAATGAGAGAATATCTGAGTTTTTTGACATGAATTTGAATTCAGTCAGGGCATATTGGAGACAGATGTACAAGAACTGGAGGTTAAAGCAGCTATTAAAGCTCTTACCGCTGGTAAAGCACCAGGTCAGTATGGTTTCAGTGTAGATTTTTATAAATGCTTCCAGGATGTTTTGTCTCCATTTTTGACTTTATTATATAGAGATATAATAGCTATTCAATCTATGCCTCATAGCATGTTGCTGTTATTTCACTGTTACCAAAGCTGGGTAGAGATCATTTACAAATGTGCAATTCTCATCCCCTTAGTTTGTTAAATAATGATTCTAAAATTTTTGCTAAGATTCTTGACAGTCATCTCGAGAAAGTCATCTCCTCATTAATTCATATAGATCAAGTTGGTTTTATTGCCGGATGTCATGTTACTAATAACATGCAAAGACTTTTTCATGTAATGTCAGAGGCTGCATCTCTCCAATACCCAGCTTTTGCAATCTCTTTAGATGCTGAAAAAGCATTTGATAGGATGGAGTGGTCATATCTATTTCACATATTTTCAAAGTTTGGTTTTGGCCCAGTTTGCATAAAATGGATTAAGGCCCTCTATCACAACCCAGTCGCATGTGTCAAGACAAATAGTTTAATATCCCCTCCTTTTCAGCTTTTTAGATTCATTAGACAGGGATGTCCAGCCTCACCAGTTATCTTTACTCTAGCACTTGAGCCCCTCGCCTGTGCTATCAGGAACAACCAGAACATTACAGGTATTACACTTTTTAACTATGATTTTAAAGCTAACCTTTATGCAGATAATATTTTATTGACATTGTCTAGACCTACACTCTCTGTTCCCCATTTAATGAAACTCAATAATTTCAGTACATTTTCTGGGTACAGATCAACTGGTCCAAGAGTGAGGCCATTTCTTTAAATTGTCTCACACATCCCAGTCATCTGAACTCAATCTCTGTTGCGTGGAGGTCAGAGGGTATGAGGTATCTTGGTGTTAACATTAGATCCCCAATTGATAGTATTTTTGAGTTGAATGGCCCCAAACTATTAAAAACTATCAGAGATGATCTGAATAGATGGACAAATTTACCACTATCATTGTGGGGCAGAGCCGAAGTGCTTAAGATGAATGGGCTCCCAAGACTAGGCTTCCTTTTTTCTGCCATTCCTTTGGAAATCCCTCAGAAATGGTTTATTGAAATTGACAAATTGTTTCCTTTGTTTCTTATGGAAGGGTAAAAAGCCTAGAATTGGTCAGAAAAAAATTGTAGTTCCTAGGAACAAAGGTGGATTAGGAACACCAGATGTGTATGCATATTATTTATCTTACAATGGCATATACCCATGTAGGGACTCATCATTCAAGAGACCAGATGTTTCCTTGCTCCATTAGACAAAGGAACTCACACTCCACAGTTCCTCACTGTTCACACCTGGGGACGACCCTTCCCCCCACGGACCTTACTGGCCAGCCAGTGTGGGTCAACGTGTGACATGTGACCCCCAAGGGTGTCACCAAACAAAACCAGATCTCCTTCTTCTCTTCTCTCTCTCTTCTCGGCTTGCTCTGGAGAGCAGCTCCTGCTCTCTCCTCTCGGCTCTTCAAAAGGGCAACAAGCCCCCAGCCCAGGTCAGCTCTGCTACCTGAGAAACCAGCTCTCTCGCTCGGCCTGCTCACAGCAGCCTGCAAACGCTCTTATCCTCAACAGCAGCGACCTGCTTCGGATTAACTGAGAGTGAACCAAATTCTCTTCAGAACCAGCAGCTACGACAAAAGGCCAGCTGATTTTCCAAGCAACAGGAGTCATAGCAGAGTTAGCGTGGAACAGCTAACTCTTTGAGGGGAAGAAAGGCGATAACAGCAAAGCAACACAGCCAGACAGGACTTTACTCCACCAGGAAGCCTTCCAACTCACTGGATTTTACAACAACACTGGAAAGGACCTCTTTGTTTGTTCCAAGGACTGGGTAATATTAACTGACTGGGCCTAACCTTTCCCAGCACAGCATAGCTAAGCAGCAGAAGTCTTAACTGTTAATGTACTTGTTGATTGATGTCTTGTTGTTGTAATGTTTGCTTAGGTTGTGGTCAGTCATACAGTTAATCACTCGTATGTTCACACACATAGTAGTACGTCTCAGTTCTAGAACCTGCATGAAGTTAACCTCCTCCTTCTAACCTGGTACCTTTAGATTACATGAGCTAGGCTAACAAAGAAACTCACACCTTCCCTCCCACACACACCAGGTGGTCTCAGCGGCCATTTTGAGTAGTTTCTTTGTTTACCGCCATCTTGTGTAGTCGTCTTTGTTCAGGTCATGTGGTCACAGTGACCACTTTGAATCGGCCATCTTGCCTTTGTTTGTGTCCCCACAGACACACACACATACCCCTACACACACACATACCTGTATATACTAGATAAGACATTGTGTTTTACTCTGCTCCATTATAAATAAATGCCTTTAAGTATAACTACTGGTGTGTTTAATGTTGCACAAGCGTGAATATTGCCAACCTCTACTTTGCAGAATTCCAATCCTTCAACTTTAACTTACCATTGATATGGTAATTTGGTTATAGTTAGTAAGCTAATGGTTAATCAGAGTTCCAGATTAATGGTAATAAATTGAGACTAAAACCATATTGGCTATTTTGCCTATTAGTTTAGGCTGGTGCCCCGAGGACTTTAATTAATTTTAATGTTTTGATTGATTGATTGATTTTTAATATTATCTTAATTTATGATAGCCAATAAATCGATAGAGTACAGTACTTTGAGGTCTATCTCGGATGTAGTTCACAGCCTGTCCAAGTATACAACCTGTTGGTAATTCTCGCACACATGCACAACTCTAACCAGCGTCTCATGCGCTGGTCTCTCCTTCTGCAGGATTTTAATCTGCAGATTCACCACAAGAAGGGCACAGAAAATGTGATCGCAGACGCTTTATCTAGGGTTTCCTCAGATCCGTAGGAATTGAACATTTGGGGGTATGTTCAATTCTTGGGTGTGGGGGTGTTATGACCGCGGTCATATTATTGTAGGTGGTTTGTTGTGTATGTGTGTGTGTGTGCCCTGTGTTTCTGTTTTTTCATTGTATGCAAATAGGTGTTGGCCGCAGCCGTGCCGTCACTGGTAGAAAGGCTCTGCGTCCTGGTCGGTGATTGGTTGCAGCCCCGGGTCACCTGAGATATAAGGAGCCAAGATGGCTGCCGGCTCGCTCTCTCGTTCTCCTCTTCTCCCAACTGGCCACACCGTTGCAGCGATTCAGTTTTGTGTAGTTCGTTGTTTCATTTGAGTAGTAAGGGTGGGCTGCCAGTTTTGTTTCTCTGGTTTTTTCCTGTTTATTTAGTTAGGGAGGTGAGTTGGTTGGTATTTGTTTTCCTTTGGTTAGATTAGTTGTTTATTTCCCAGACAGGGTGATTATGTTTATTATGTTGGCCTTAGTCCACCCTGACGCCTAAACTCAATATTTATTTTTTATATGTTCATAAGAAACTTTTATGTAAATAAATCATTTTCTTCATATTCAAACTAATCTTTGTTGTGGCTATTGGGACTTGGGGAAGATGGAGCCAATCCATGTTGTGTCCTAGGCCCCCTAGACTGGGGCATAACACAACCGAAATCCAACATATTTGGTGTCCAGCTCATGAGGTAGAGCTCAGACCAAACATAATGGTGCCCCGTGTGAGGCAAAGTACTGTTGGCAAATATTCATAATTGTGCAATATTAAATTCATAATTTGGCCAAGACCGCAAAGGTTAGAGCTAAAATTTTAATCCACCACAAGAGTAAACGTCCAGGTGTACTGTGGTGAGAATTGGTTTACCAATTTTAGCTGAAGCAATATTAGACGTCCACCAGTTACTAATAGCTAACACTTAAACCTTAGTATCACAATAAGAGCCTGCTATTGTTGCTAACAATTCCAGTTGAGTTTATTCTGTAGGAAGTGTAAGAACCTCAGTTCAGCATTTGAATACCACGTGTTCAATGCTATCTAGTAAAGCTGTCAGAATTGGCTGTTAATTCAAGTGCTGCTCCCTTTAACTTAGACACTGTGTGCAACGGCCCTGTGTAATACAGAGAGCTTGTACCTGGCTGTAACTGCCAAGCATTTCATTCTGAGTAAGAAATAGAGCCTGAGATAGAGCCACAGTGTGCTACCAGCCATGTGAAACCGAAGTTCTGCACCTAGCTGTTACTGTCATTGCATTACAGCCTGAGTCAACTTGAAGAGATAATCCTCGGACTGTTACTGCCCTTGCATCTCAGTCACTACTTTTTGAAACATTTCTTAAGCAGACAGTAAACCTGCACTTGCCTTTACTGTCCCTAATCTTTATAAACATCATCAGCTGCAATGTACTGCTACTGTCCACTGACTTTTCGCACTGGATGCTAAACCACTTGCACTTAACCAGATCCCGGTCCAGCTACTCTGTCAAGTTCCCGGACATAGCCGACACTCCTCTTACCATCGTACTTGCCCCCAGTTGGACATCGGAGAGAGTGGAGATGACATCGGGACCATTCTTCTCGTCTTTGAACACAGTGTTTGCAATTACCATCATTGCTCCTTTCAAGACCTCCCCATCCGAAAAGGGTTTCTTGTTCTTTATCAAAAAATGTGCAGCTCTAAATGAAGCTTCAGTTGCTTTTTGTGACTTTTTCACTTGCCTAGTGTAAAAAGACTGCTGTTTGCCCAAAGCTGCCTTTAACTCTCGGGCTTTTTCTGCCCGTAGTGGGTAGTTAGCATGGAAGCTTTTGTGACACGTACCGAAGTGTCTCTCCACGTTATGCCGCTTTGCTGTTGCCAGAGTCACCCTGCAAATGAGACATACACACTTTTCTTTCACTGTAAAAAAGAACTCATCCTCCCAATCAATGTGAAAATGGTAAGTTTTCTTTTGCTTTTATGCCATGCTTTTCTTTATTTTTTTTGGGGTGGGGGTGGGGGGGTAAAAACCGCATCTTACTCCCCCTTCGTAGCTGCACCCGCTAGCTTGTCTCAGCAAAGAGTGAGATGGATGTTTGTCTTGTGCGCGATATTGAACTTTGAGTCCAGACAAGGTCAGAGTTCATATATACATAAAACATTTTTGTTTTAAAAAATTTATATTCAACATTGTCATTTTCAAATCTACATCAATGCAAGTGTTACTGAATAAAAAAGAACAGCAACACAATTAAATAAAATTTTTAGACGGCGCGTCATGGTGACTAGTGATATTTTTAGTTAGAACATGCCCTGTGGGTGACTCATGCCGTCCCTGCAGGCGACCAGGTGCCCGCAGGCACCGTGTTGGCTACCTCTGCTCTGGGGAATATAAAAGATATTTCAATGCAATCACCACAATTGGGATGTAGGTGTTGGAGCTATTTGTTATTTTTGTAATATTTAATTACTAATTATTTAGTTATTTTTTGTTTAGTTTTGAAGAATACACCTTTAGTTTGCTTATAACTTTCAGTATTATTTGAGTACTTATTAATGCTTTTATTTTGAAGGTACTGGGTAGCTGAGGTGCACTAGGTGAATCTACATGTAGGGGTATGCAGGTATAGGTGACGCTGGCACATGGGAGGGTTTATGGTTTTTTACCAGGGCAAGAGAGGCGGCAAATGCCATTGTTCTTTGTTTGTTTGTTTGCCAATGGAGAAATAAACCGAAGAAACTTCATTTTTGCTTGGACAATGGATTTTGTTTTTTCTCGTGTAAATTAATTCCCTAGGTGTCTCAGTGGCCGTTTGATTTGATTTTGTCTTATTTGAGGGGTTTTGATATTTTGATTTTTGATCATTGAATTGGGACAAATAGCCATTACAGAAAGTAAAAAACCTCCCCTAAAGTGAAGATTTTGTGGATGGACTTTGTGTGAGCTTGGATATTGGATCGCTGATACTGAAAGAGGATTGCTGGATTGAAAAAGTACGTCGGAGTTGGAGAGTCTCTAGCCAACGGACATCGCACAAAACTACCCAACAGCATTGGTAAGCAAAGGATTTCTTTGAAGGCTGTATTGGAAAACGGGGAGCGTGTCTATGTTCCCACAGCCCTATGTTCCCACAGCCCTATGTTAAGAAATATGGGACCATAGGGTTTCCTTTTGAGAAAAATCTTAGGCCTTGTCCACATTAACCCGGGTAAATATAAAAATGCACATTCACAATGAAAACGATCTCCATCGACACTAACCATTTTCAGAACGCTTTGCATCCACGTTCCACGGCGTCTTCACATTTATCCACCTCAGCGATTGTTTTTGTAAAGCATCATTTTCAGTTTCGGAATTCACCGTTCCAATGTGGACGGAAGGGCTAACCGGATAAATATTACCCGGGTTAGTGTGGACATGGGCTGGGAACATATAAGACTGTGGGAAAATAGGGCCTAATTTTCAAAACATTCTTAGAAATGTAGGAACATAGGGCTGTGGGAACATAGGGTTGACCCCGGAAAGGGCTTATTGGAGTGTTTGAGTCATTGCTTCACTGGATGAATATTGGGAGTTTTGAAAGTTTTTCGGACTTTGAATAACATGCAAATGTTGCGCAATACCTCAATGGTCAGCCACACCTACTTTCATTCGTAAAAATCTCTGATGTGGAATTGTATACAGTATGTGTGTCACAAAATGATATCCCTGTATATCCTGAGTATTTCAAACAAAGAGTGCAGCAATTAAAGGAGATTCAAAAGGATTTGATGTGGATAAAATGTCCGAGGTTGCAGCCAAAGCCAATGACTCTGTGTCCGTGCTCTCAAAACGCAGCGTTAAGTTTATCTCAAAGGGTCTGTCATTATATTTAAAAATGTATCAACAAAAGAGGTCTTTGAAATGCAAACAAGCAAAGAGGAACATGGATCAAATGCGGGACTTGATGGAATCCACTGACAATATGAACTCAGTGCAATCTGAGCTGAGTAAATGTATCAAGTGCTTTGAGGAAGCCAATGACATGCACAAAGCTATTCTGAATCTGAATTTGCCAGAGGATGAAGTGAAACGGCAAAATACATATTTTCATGCAAAAAAGTCCATGATTTCTGATTTCATTGAAAATGGAAAGGTTTGGTTATCTGATGCTGGTCACCCATATGTGCAATCAAATGGCAATGATATTGAACATAATGATAATTTAAGTGAGGCTGCTGATGAAATTAATCCTGAAGACAGTGCTTCAAATGTTTCATGTCAAGAGGAGAAGCATTCCAGAACATATTCAAAGTTATCTAAAGCATCATCCACCTAGGCCTAATGAGTCAAACTCAAACAACACAAATGGTTCCTGATACTCTGAATCTAGCCAGCAACAATAACCCCTGCAATGATATTGTGAACATTATGCAAAGACAGAATGACATCACTTCATTGTTGGTGCGGCAAAATTTAGCATCTGCTCTGCCAATGAGAAACATTCCTGTATTTGATGGCGATCCTCTTCAGTTTCAGTCCTTTATGAGATCCTTTAAAAATTGTGTAGAAGGAAAAACTAACAATTTCAGTGATTGGTTGTCTTTTTTGGAGCAGTACACCAGGGGGCAGCCAAGAGACCTTGTCAAGAGCTGTCAGCATCTACCCCCAAGTATGGGATACCAAAGGGCCTAATCCCTTCTTGTGGAGCATTTTGGCAATGAACATAAAATTGCTTCAGCTTACATGGAAAATTTTTTGAACTGGCCTCCCATTAAAGCAGAGGATGTACAAGCATTGCAATCTTTTTCCCTGTTTCTTCGAGGTTGTTCCAATCTAACACAGCAGATAATGTACATTAAGGAGTTGGACATGCCCTCCAATCTCAAAAATATTGTGATGAAGCTTCCTTATAAATTACGGGAAAAGTGGAGGAATGTTGTATATGATCTGCAGGAGCAAAATGGATGCAGAGTAATGTTTGCTGACCTTGTGACCTTTGTTGAGAAACGAGTCAAAATAGTCTCTGATCCACTTTTTGGTAATATTCAAGATCTGTCACCTGTTAGCCACAGCAAAGCCCCCAATGCCAGTCACATAAAGCAAAGGAGATATGGAAGCACTTTTGCCACCAGTGTCACTGCAGTGAAGGAAAGAGATAAAATCTACATGGACAGTAACATCAAGTCCTCTTCTGCCCAAAGCGACCTCAAATGCTGTTTATTTTGCAAACAAACCAGTCACTCTCTGGATAAATGCTCACAGTTCAAGTTGAAGATGCATCGGGACAAGATAAGTTTCATAAAAGAAAATGGAATTTGTTTTGGTTTGCTTGAAAGTTGGTCACACAAGCAAAGACTGCAGGAGTCGTTTGGTTTGTATTGTGTGTAACCAGAAGCATCCATCAGTCCTTCATATTCAGGAAAGGGATAAAGGTACATCCTTAAAACACGCACAAGTATCTGTGAGCCCTCCAATGAGTGTTTCTCCTGGATCTTGACCGGAGATGAGGATGATGCCGTCTTCTCCATTGTTGCAGTACAGGTTAAATGCCAGATGAGTGATGAAGTTGTGCAAACATATGCTTTTTTAGATCCTGGGAGTTCAGGTACATTCTGCACCATCAATCTGGCAAGGAGACTGGGCCTGAGAGGCAAACCAGCCAACATTTTATTGAGAACCATGGGTCAGAGGAAAATTGTGAGTACCACTGTACTGTCTGGCGTGGAAGTGTCTGGCACGGACATGAATGATTTTGTAGGAGCCTAAAAGCATTTTTGTTGATGTTTAAGTGGTTAAATAACACAGTTCATTGATTGTTGAGTAATTTAAATATTTACAGTAATCAAATAGGTAAATATATGATTATTTAGATTAAAAATGTGTGGTTATAATTTAAAATATGTAACATTTCATTTCTAATTGATTGGACTGTGTAGAACTTGGTTAGACCTTTAATGATCCCACGCAAAGGGAGCTTACAGCGTTACCGAGAGGTAATTAAGGCATTCGGACAAGCAGAGAGAGTAGAGTCTAACAGTTTTTTGACCTCTCTCTCTCACTCTATTTCTCTATCTCTCCTTTTTTGTATATTGACTTTTATTATTTGAAAGTGGAAAAGATTTGTTTTGTATCACCTTTGGATGTAAAGTAAAGAATTTAACTTTACAAGTGGTCTCCTGGAATTTTGTGGATTTCGAAGTGGACGAGAGGGATGATAGAGCGTCAAGCTATGGCTTTACTAAATGGAAACCTACAGATTTTATTGAGTTACCAAATGTTTTGACTCAGGAGACTATGACAGTGTCAAGACTGAACATTCCACAGCAAGAGGATATTGCAAAATGGCCTTATCTGAGGAACATAAAACTTCACAATCTGGATGCAGAGGTTGATCTGCTCATTGGTACAGATGCTCCTAAAGTGATGGAACCTTGGGAGCTGATTAACAGCCAAGGTGAGGGACCATACGCAGTCCGAACAAGAGTTGGCTGGGTAATCAATGGACCACTTCACGGTGGAAACAGGAGTGGAGTCAAGACAGGCTATTCTGCTGTTACAACTAATCGTATCTCTGTGGAACATCTGGAAGAGATGCTTATCAGTCAATATAATCATGATTTTAATGAAAAAACATCAGTGGAGCAATTGGAAATGTCAAGAGAGGACATTAAATTCATGAAGACTGTGCAAACTACAACAGAACTGAAAGGTGGACACTATTGTATTGACTTACCCTTCAGAGAAGAAGATCCTGCCTTACCAAATAATCGCTGTGTGGCAGAGCAGTGGCTTCAAGGCCTGAAGAGGAAATTTGAGAGAGATGTCAAGTACAAGGAGGAGTACACTTCATTTCTTAGTGACATGTTGGCTCAAGGTTATGCTGAAATGGTACCCCCTGCTCAGTTGGAACAAAATGATGGAAAAGTGTGGTACATCCCCCATCATGGAGTACATCACCCTACCAAAGGAAAATTAAGAGTTGTATTTGGCTGTGGGGCCTTATATAAAGGAACATCACTGAACCAGCAGCTTTTGCAGGGGCCAGATCTCACCAACTCTCTCATCGGAGTCCTCATTCGGTTCAGGAAGGAACCTGTTGCAGTCTTGGCCGACATTCATGCCATGTTTCATCAGGTACGGGTACCTGATAAGCATGTGGATTTCATCCGATTTCTTTGGTGGGCCCAGGGCAACATTGACCAAGAACCAGCAGAATACCGCATGAGGGTACATTTGTTTGGAGCTGTATTGTCCCCAAGTTGCGCTAATTATGCCTTGAGGAGAACGGCAGAGGATAATGCATCTGATTTTCCTCCTGAAGTAATCAGTACAGTCATCCATAACTTTTATGTAGATGACTGCCTGAAGTCCACAGCCTCAGAAGGAGATGCCATTCAACTTGTGAAGGACTTGACTGCACTCTGTCACAAAGGTGGATTCAGTCTCCAAAACTGGTGACGAACAGCCGTTCTGTGTTGGTGTCAATTCCAAATGCCATCAGAGCAATAGAGATGAAGGAACTGGATTTGGACACAGATCAGCTTCCTGTTGAAAGAGCGCTTGGACTGAAATGGTTTGTTGAGTCTGATAAGTTTATGTTCAGGACTTCAGTGCAGGAACGGCCGCAGACCAGGAGAGGAATTTTGTCTGTGGTTAGCTCGCTGTATGATCCATTAGGATTTTTGGCTCCTTTCACCATGTCAGCCAAGTTAATGTTGCAGGAGCTCTGCAGAAGAAACCTGAAGTGGGATGAACAAATTTCCCCCTCCTTCTCCAAGCAATGGTCTGATTGGCTGAGTGACCTCCAAAGGATGAGTGCATTCACAGTGGAATGCTGCATTAAACCTCATGACTTTGGAACATCTGTGACAGCACAAATCCATAATTTTTGTGATGCCAGTCAAGCTGGTTATTGTACAGTGTCTTACTTGAGACTGGAAGATGGTGATAATGTGCATGTGTCGTTTCTTGTGGGGAAAGCCAGAGTTGCTCCTCTGAAGCAAATCACCATTCCTCGTCTGGAGCTCACAGCAGCAGTTCTCACTGTCAGAGTGGATGCAATGCTTCAAAAAGAGCTACGGTGGCAGAGGTCGGTGTTTTGGACTGATAGCACGACCGTCCTCAAGTACATGTGTAATGTACTTGAGGACGTACCTTTGTTGCCAACAGAGTCTCTGTTATTAGAGAGGCTACAGATGTTGGCCAGTGGAAGTATGTGGGCACCAAGATCAATCCTGCAGATGAAGTATCGTGTGGATTGAGAGCTGAGGAATTTCTCACAAATGGAAAATGGATTAAAGGCCCAGAATTTGTCAGAGAGTGAGTGGCCTGTATGTGACTTGGAGCCAGCTGTGATTCCTGCTGATGACCCGGAGGTCAAAAGAGAATCAGCAGTGTATGCCATTGTCAAGCACTCAGAAGCTCCCACAGATCGCCTCATTCACTACTTCTCATCATGGAGGAAACTTAAAACATCTGTTGCCTGGTTCCTCAAGCTTAAAAGAGTTCTTTTGCTTCTGAGCCAAAGGAGAAAAGAGCTTAAAGCCATGGAAAGTGACAAGGAAACAGGAGCTAAAAATTCTGTCGAACAGAAACTTCAGAGCTTCAAAGCCACACTTGGAGAATAGATTCTGACTCCAGAAAGTTAGGGTTTGAAAGTGAAGTTGCCTCACTGACATGTGGCTCGGATAACATCTCCAAGGACAGTCCACTGTATAGGTTAGACCCTATACTAGAGGATAGCATTCTCAGAGTTGGAGGTCGCTTGCGTAAGTCGGCATTACCATAAGAAACAAAGCATCCTGTTATTCTTTTAAAAGATCTGCATGTTTCCCAGCTTATTTTACAACATATCCATCAACAACTAGGACACGCTGGTAGAAACCACATGTTGCACAGGCTTCGACAGAGATATTGGATAATTAATGCCAACTCTGCTGCAAGAAGGACAATTACAGAATGCACAGTGTGTAGAAGGTACAGAGGAAAACTTGGAGAGCAGAAGATGGCAGACCTACCTCAGGAGAGGGTCATGCCAGACAAGGCTCCATTTACAGATGTTGGAGTGGATTATTTTGGCCCCCTGGAGGTCAAGAGAGGAAGGAGCCTTCTAAAGAGGTATGGAGTGCTGTTCACCTGCCTCACCAGTCGTGCAGTGCACCTGGAGGTGGCACACACCCTTGATACAGACTCTTGCATTAATGCTGCGCGGAGATTTGTTTGCAGAAGAGGTCCTGTGTCAAGTTTGAGCTGACAATGGCACAAATTTCACTGGAGCCAGCAAGGAGTTGAAGCAAAGTCTTGCTGCTTTGAATAATGTGAAAATTCAAGGTGCTTTGATTCAAGATGGCATTAAGTGGAGCTTTAATACACCAGCAGCCTCACATCAAGGCGGTATTTGGGAGCGTCTGATTCGTTCAGTAAAGAGCATGCTCTCTTCTGTTGTTGGACAGCAGGTGTTGGATGATGAGGGCCTGCAGACGCTGTTTTGTGAGGTGGAGGCCATACTGAATGACAGACCCATCACAAATGTCTCTGATGACCCTAATGACCTTGAGGCCCTAACACCAAATCATATTCTTTTGCTAAAAGGAAAACCCATCTTTCTACCAGGACTCTTTGAGCAGAATGACCTGTATGCTAGGAGAAGATGGAAGCAAGTACAGTACATTGCAGAACTCTTTTGGAAAAGATGGGTATCTGAGTACTTACTTGTGATGCAGGAAAGACAAAAGTGGACAAGGCCAAGAAGGAACTTCTCTCCAGGAGATATTGTCATCATTGCTGATGCTACGGCTCCAAGAGGATCCTGGATGATGGGCCGAATTCTGAGTACCAAATCTGATGCCAAAGGATTGGTCCGTTCTGTGTGCCTCCAAACCAGTGTCTTGGAGAGGCCTGTAACGAAGATCTGCCTGCTCCTGGAGGCCACAGTGTAGGATCATGGACATTATTCTTTCTTTCTCTCTTACTATTCTGTCCTCTATCTGTGTTTTTTTTTTCTCTCTTTCTTTCCTAACAGCTGTCCGGAAGAAGACAGAAGAATCTTCATCGTAGAGTTAGGGAGAGATAAAGAGAATAGCTCCCTTGTAGAAATAAATGTAATTGTGAGTTTATATTCTTCACAATTAGGGGCCGGGATGTTGGAGCTATTTGTTATTTTTGTAATATTTAATTACTAATTATTTAGTTATTTTTTGTTGTTTAGTTTTGAAGAATACACCTTTAGTTTGCTTATAACATTTAGTATTATTTGAGTACTTATTAATGCTTTTATGTTGAAGGTACTGGGTAGCTGAGGCGCACTAGGCGAATCTACATATAGGGGTATGCAGGTATAGGTGAGGCAGGCACCTGGGAGGGTTTATGGTTTTTTACCAGGGCAAGAGAGGCGGCAATGCCATTGTTCTTTGTTTGTTTGTTTGCCAATGGAGAAATAAACCGAAGAAACTTCATTTTTGCTTGAATTGAGGACAAATAGCCATTACAGTAGGCTTTCTTCATTTTTAGGGCATTCCTTCTGGCCTGGCATTCAGGACACTTGGATATCTAAAACGATCAAGGAGTCAATAGCAAATATGAAGACGTAATTATGTTGCGAAAGTAAATCAAGCACAAAGATCACTAAGACATGGAGATAAAGCTCACCCATTTCCATATGTACCTAGGACCTACCTGGTTTGTCTCCTCTGCAGAGATGATCACTTTTGCACAATGTTGACCCTGTTTCCATTTATGGCATATATAGTGGAGGTGCCCATATGATGGGCCCAATATATTACATCTAAATGCCCAAAGTACAGCTTGAAATGACAAGGCTCACCAGTTACTCTTAATGATGTTATTTTTTACATCTTTTTATGATAAAGAACCCCTTGGCTGTAGAGCCTATTGGAAAGGCATTATACCTCAGGACTTTTTTGTATTTGTCATACCATTTTTGGGTCCATTTCAAAACCTAAATCTATCCCTGACTTAATCTCACGACACTCTCAAACCACACAGATCTCAGCTTTGCAAATAACTAGCTGTCTCGCACTTACTATTTCTCTGTGTTGGGACTCATCATTGAAGAGACCAGATGTTTCTTTGCTCCACTGGACAAAGGAACTCACACTCCACAGTTCCTTACCGTTCACACCTGGGGACGACCCTTCCCCCCACGGACCTTACTGGCCAGCCAGAGGGGGTCAGCGTGTGACATGTAACCCCCTAGGGTGTCACCAAACAAAACCAGATCTCTGGCCCTCTTCTCTCTCTTTTCTTTCTTGGCTTGCTCTGGAGAGCAGCTTCTGCTCTCGGCTCTTCAAAGGGCAACAAGGCCCCAGCCCAGGTCAGCCCTGCTACCTGAGAAACCAGCTCTCTCGCCCGGCCTGCTCACAGCAGCCTGCAACACTCTTCTCCTCAACAGCAGCGACCTGCTTCGGATTAACTCAGAGTGAACCAAATTCTCTTCAGAATCAGCAGCTACGACACAAGGCCAGCTGATTTTCCAAGCAACAGGAGTCATAGCAGAGTTAGCGTGGAACAGCTAACTCTTCAAGGAGAACAAAGGCGATAACAGCAAAGCAACACAGCCAGACAGGACTTTACTCCACCAGGGAGCCTCCCAACTCACTGGACTTTACAACAACACTGGAAAGGACCTCTTTGTTTGTTCCAAAGACTGGGTAATATTAACTGACTGGGCCTAACCTTTCCCAGCACAGCATAGCACAGCACAGCATAGCTAAGCAGCAGTAGTCTTAACTGTTAATGTGCTTGTTGATTGATGTCTTGTTGTTGTAATGTTTGCTTAGGTTGTGGTCAGTCATACAGTTAATCACTCGTATGTTCACACACATAGTAGTACGTCTCAGTTCTAGAACCTGCATGAAGCTAACCTCCTCCTTCTAACCTGGTACCTTTAGATTACATGAGCTAGGCTAACAAAGAAACTCACACCTTCCCTCCCACACACACCCCAGGTGGTCTCAGCGGCCATTTTGAGTAGTTTCTTTGTTTACCGCCATCTTGTGTAGTCGTCTTTGTTCAGGTCATGTGGTCACAGTGACCACTTTGAATCGGCCATCTTGCCTTTGTTTGTGTCCCCACAGACACACACACATACCCCTACACACACACATACCTGTATATACTAGATAAGACATTGTGTTTTACTCTGCTCCATTGTAAGTAAATGCCTTTAAGTATAACTACTGGTGTGTTTAATGTTGCACAAGCGTGAATATTGCCAACCTCTACTTGGCAGAATTCCAATCCTTCAACTTTAACTTACTGTTGATATGGTAATTTGGTTATAGTTAGTAAGCTAATGGTTAATCAGAGTTCCAGATTAATGGTAATAAATTGAGACTAAAACCATATTGGCTATTTTGCCTATTAGTTTAGGCTGGTGCCCCGAGGACTTTAATTAATTTTAAAGTTGTTGTTTACTATTAATATTTTTAATATTAATATTTTCTTAATTTTTGATAGCCAATAAATTGATAGACAACCGAAATCCAACATATTTGGTGTCCAGCTCATGAGGGAGAACTCTTACAATAATCTCCAAACTTGCCACAAATTAGAAGGGTTCGTAAAAACCTCTACATATACCCTTTGTCACTCTAATTGGCTGCCAAATAACATAAGTGTGAGTGATAATCAGTTGATGAGCAAAGGATTAGAAAATAGATGGATTGGATACTGTACTGGTTAATCCTTGGCCTATTCTATTTGATAACCACTATGGTGGCTGAGCAAAATGGTCTTGATGATGCACATTAAAAACTCCAAGGTCCACAAAAAGATGTCCAAAAAGGTGGGGTCAACTCAGACAAAAAAAAAAAAAGAATTAGATTTTCCAATTCAAACATTTGGCTCCTACACATCTGGCCCCGAAATGTTTTAGGTTTAACATAAAACAATTACTCAATATTCAATAGTAAGGGAGCCAATAAGTAACATAAAAAAAGAGTACATTACATAGGTTTTGGTCCAGTCATGAGCTTTCCTCCAGAAGTAGGCAGAGCTTTGTGATTGGCCACTCTATGATGCCTGTCTTGAGTTTTACTGACCGGACCAGTCCATTGGCATCAGGCTTTGTCTCCAGGATTCTTGACAGAGGCCATGAAGATCGTGGGGAGGTAGGGTTACCTTCATTACCAGTATGTCTCCCACTTTGAAGTTTTCCCTCACCTTGGACCACTTCTGCCTTTCTTGCATAAGTGTCAGATATTCTTGTGTTCATCTCCTCCAGAACAAGTCGGCCAGGTACTGTACTTGTTTCCACCGGCACGTAGTTTATGAGTCAGCTCTGGAAAACTCGCCAGGAGGACAAACAGGTTGAGAGTTAAGCAGAAGGATGTGGTTTGGGGTGAGAGGTTCCACATCAAAGGGGTCAGAGGAAGTAGTGGTGAGTGGACTGTTGTTAAGGATTGTATAAACCTCACATAATAGTGTCTGAAGACCTTCATCATCTACAGTTTTTTTGGTGTAAAAGAGAGTTCAACATCTATTTGACTGATCTGATTAATCTTTTTTTGTTTCCACTGGGCCAGCGTAGTCCATACCAAAATTGATAAACGGTAAGAGATCTGGCTGGGTCCTTTCTTGTTGCAAAGTAGCCATTTTTTGTTCCCCTGTCCTACCTTTCAAATGTCTGCAGGTCACACATTTAGAAATTACTCTTCTTGCTGCACTATTACCACTGATGAGCCAATATTTCTTTCGCATTTGAGCAAGGATGTAATTTTTGCCACAGTGGCCAAACCTCTCATGGATATGGCGCAGATTGGAGATGTGTGACTGTTTGGGTAGGATGATGGGACACTTTATAAACAACACTTGATGGTGTTGTTTCTAGCTTTTCAAACTCATTTGGGAATGCCTGCATCTGAATAAAGGATACAATAGCTCTCTCAGCCCTCCCAAAATCTTTCACAGATATGCACTGACCACTGAGTTTTGATTTGAAGGCTTGGAGCGGAGATGTCAATTTCTGATTGCGATAGCATGTGTTGACATTGGAGGTAAGCTCTTTCCTTTTGGTAGCCAGGGCTAGCAGGCTGTCTCAAAGCTTTTGAATCCAGGCAACAGCTTTCAATAGTCTGGTCCAGGCTGAGAAGAAATTGAAAAGCTTATGGGTTGGACTTGAAACATCTTGAATTACGATGTTAATAGTGTGACCCTTGACCTCTGGGTCATCTTGTTTTAGCGAATTATGATTAACAGTTTTCAATGGCCATGTGTGCTTGGGCTTCCAAAGGAATTCTGGGCCATGAATCCATCGCCTATTCTCAAGGAATTTTGGCACACTTAGCCCTCTGGAGGTGTCGTCTGCTGGGTTGCACTTAGTGTCAGTGTATCTCCACTGTTGGATGCTAGTGTTCTCTCTTATGACAGAGTAGGGGTGGGCGATATGACGATATTAGATCATGAAGGATTACAATGTGAAGATGATCTTTCAAACTGCAGAGATCGTGGGATCGTCTAGGGCACATTCTATAAATTGCAGTTCTATGCTGATGCCACGACGCACCAGACGTACTGACGTCGTCAACCTGACCGACCAATCATAGCAAATTATGGGCAGTGACGCGCTTTCCTACCCGCCTCCTTGTTTGTGTATGTAGCGGTAGCACATGGAGAGTGATGGCTGAAAGCCAAACGGAGTTGTTTGCTAAAAAAAATTCCACCTCCATTATATGGAATTGGTTTGGATTTTCCGCAACTGATCAAGCGCAAGTAAATGTAATTTGCAAAGTTTGCACAGAAACCGTTCGCACGTCGGGTGGTAACACGACGAACCTGTTTAATCACCTGAAGAGGAAGCACTAAAGCACTAGCACTAGCAACTGTTGCACTAAAAGAGATAACCACAGTCACTTCAGTTTGTATTTTTGCGTTTCAATAAGCTATTTAGTGTTTTGATAAATAAATCCTGTTTAAATGCCTGTCAGTAATGTCTTTGATTGATATTTTACTTTCTGTTACTACTTTTGCAAGAGTGCCCTTTATTAGGATGTTGTTGTTGTTTACCTTAAACTTTACATTGTTTGCACATGCAGGCAAAACTGCGACTATTTGAAATAAAATCTGTTAGGAAAGGTTCTTTGGTCTAAATTGTCTGTATTTCTTTTTCCAATTTAAGATCGTGATAAAATCGAAATCGTGATTTTATTTTTTAAAAATCATGATATGATATTTTTGCCATATCGCCCACCCCTATGACAGAGATTCTATTAGCAATAAGTGTGTGGAATCTTGTATTTTCATTGGCAATGTATTTAAATACTGCTTGATTATCAGTCCAGAACAGGGAGGTCTCTAGGTGAAGCTGCAGTTCTGATTTCAGCATCTTGTCTACTTTGACAGACAATACTGCGGCTGTCAGTTCAAGCCTTGGTGTGGTTTGATTTGTTTAAAAGGTGCAACTCTTGCCTTTCCTGCCACAAAAGAGACGTGGCTCTCACCTCTGTCATTGGTCAGTCTGAGGTAACTTAGTGCTCTATACCCAGTCTCGCTAGCATCAGCAAAATGGTGCAACTGAAGAGACGGGATTTCCAAAATCATTAGTTTTCATTCAGCGTGAAACACTAAAGTTTGTGAATTTGGGAAGGTCTTGAGTCCAACTAATCCACTGTTTAGACAGAACTGTGGGTATCGGCTCATCACATCTATAGCCTTGTTTACATAGCTCTAGTAATAACTGGTATGACTCCCTGCTTGACTGGGAGTGTGAGAGGTGCTAGAATACCAAGTGGGTCATACACAGAGCTTACCATTGACAAAATTCCTTGTCTTGCATGTGCCTTTTCAGTGAATATAATATCAAACCTGAAGGTGTCATCCTCCACGCTCCACTGAAGTCCCAATGCACAGTCTGTTGGCAATTGGTCTTTCTCCAGCAGTTCTTCGCAGTGCAAAACTAGCACAGCTTGGGGATGAAACGGCTCCGTATAAGTGCACCAGCGTTCGATAATCTACTGGATCCTGCTTGATGTCTCCATCTGGCCATCACAAAAAGTGCAGGAAGTCTATGTCTGACTTGGAGACACTTACTTGATGGAACATGGACTTGATATCTGCCATAAGCGCTATGGGTTCCAGTCTGAACCTGTGCAGGACTCCAATTAATGAGTTAGTAAGGTCAGGACCTTGCAAAAGTTCAGAGTTCAGGGACCTACCATGATATGCTGCACCACAGTCAAACACCACCCTGAGTGTTTTCTTCTTGGAGTGGTAGACTCCATGATGCGTAATATACCAGGTTCGTCCATTAGCTTGTTCCACTTCTTCCTGTGGGACCACGTCAGTATAACCTCTAGTTAAAACATCATTGAGAAAGTCTGTGTATTCTCTGTGGAAAGACTTGTTTCTCTTTAACTTAAGAGTATAGTGTCCATCTATTAGTGAGACTGACTCATTTGCAATCTGGAGGAACCTTTTATCTTCCATTGACATCTCACGCTTTTCCTCGGATGTACTTTAATTGAAATCATGATTGTACTGACTAATCAGCAACTTTTTAAGATTTGCAACAGAGATTCTATTTACTGTGGCAGAATAATAGACGTTGTAGGGACTGGATTCACCACCTCTTAGGGGTCCATTAATTGTCTCATCATATTAGGGTCCCTCTCCCTTACTGTTTATAACTTCCCAGGGTTCTATGACTTTAGGAGCATTGTTGTCTATCTCTGGAATATCAACCTTTTGCAGGTATGGCCATCTAGCAAGATCCTCCTTTTGTTGGAATATTATTAGCAGTTACAGGAATTTCCTTTTGTGTGAATGCAGCAGGTAACTGTATAAAATTGTTTCCCTTCAGTCCTGAAACTTCAAGGTCTGAGACCACGTGTTGGTGCTAGTTTCTCATGACCCATTGTTTTCAGTCACATGTTTCCTCTTCTGCCTTTGATATTCAGTTGGGACATGAGGCGTTCTGTGCAGAAAGTATCTGTGCTACCTGGGTCTAATAAGGCATACACTTGGATGACCTTTTCACCTTTACAGGCACTACTGAAAGGATGTTGCCAGGCCCAGTACTGGCTCCAATGTGCCCACATGCCTTGGGATACATCACTACAGAGACCTTTTGTTTCTCAAAGGAGCAGGAGTCGGCTGGACCACTGACTGGGAACCAGAATCAGGAGTCAGCTGGGCCACCGATGGGACACGAGTAGTAGGTGAAACGTTGCCCAGAACCACCAACTCAGGAACAAGGGAGGAGTCGACCAGGACCCCTGACGCTGAAACAGCTGACGCATCAGCCAGGATGGTCAATCCAGGAATTGAGTCAGGAGCAGAGTAGACGTCAACCAGGACCCCCGACACTGGAACAGCTGATGTGTCATCCAGGGTGGTTGGCAAAGGTTTGTGGTCACTGGAGAACTGAGGCTCTGGATAGCTGGGCAGCTGGGACTGTGGCTCGGGCTGGAAGCTGGAGACCTGGGACAGTGGTTTGTGCTGGTAGCTGTGTCCTGGGGCTAAGGCTGCTTGGGAAATCAGCGACTCCATGACCTGCGTTTCTTTCCAGGGACTCCTACCCCTAGATACCTACCAGGAAAGGCTAACCGGGTTGTCCAAAAGGAGACAGCTCAGGGTCCTCCAGATCTGAATCTGACAGCGGGTCAGCCAGCGTCCAAAGGGGCCCGGACAATCCTGCCTCACCATTAGCCAACCACATAAAAGCCATGAAGCTGGCATAGGTTGCTTGGTCCATTTCTTGGTCAGTTTGTATTGTCACAGTTTAACATAGGGCTGGACCCAAATGCAGCCAACACATGGGAGTGAGTGCAAAACTGTTTAATTAAAAAAAGAACTTACAAAACTGGTGAAAACTCAAAATCGAAAATGCAGGCAAACAGGATACAACGGTAACACAACAGGAAGCTGAAGCACTAGGTAACACAGGGGATCTCGAACAGAAGCAGAAGCTGAGGAAACTCAGGGGACTTCAACCAGAACAAGAAGCACGATGTAACAAGAACATGAACAGGAAACACAGGGAACTTCAACAGGTACAGAAGCAGGGGTAACTCGAACAGGTAACACAGGGTTCATGAACAGACGAACTGTATAATAATGAACAAAAGGGAGGCAAGGGTGATAGAACACAGGTGAAACACATGAGGGCGGGGCAGACAATCAACAAGGAGGGAAAAAGGACAAAGACAGGAAGTCAAAACTAAAGACACAAGGAACGTAACTACAAAATAAAACAGGAAATGAACAAACTAAGACTGCAACATTACACAAAAGCTCAAACATAAAATGTCCGTCATGGCAACCCATGACAGTATTGCAGTTAATGGGAGAGGTGGAGGGGAATCCCATCGTTTTGAGGCTCATGGTCAAATAAGTCTCTGTGCTAAGGTAAACACATTTTATGAAACAGGACACATTTTTCTACTATTGAGGAAGCCATGTTGTCTGAAGATTGAAATATGTGGCTACCACCTGCTGAGACAATGGTTGCTATCAGCTTCTGAATTTGTATTGCAGTCTATGGGAGAATTGCTATGATGGTTGAATGGTTCCTGTAGCTCAAACTATGCCTGAGTAATTAACGACTAAAGGAAAGTAAAAGGAGGATCTCAATTGTAAGACCAGTGAAGAAGGCTAAACTCAATAGGCCTGCTGCTGTATTTATTGTTGTACTGTCCAGTCTGAACTGTTATCTCTCTCTATGAGTACTAATTCATAAACAACTTTCTGCATGTTTGAGTGTGTGTGTGTGTGTGTGTGTGTGCGCGCGTGCGTGCGTGCGTGTATGTGTGTTTGTCTAGCTGTGCTTGTAAACTTCATAGACATCAATCAGGCTGTTAACGAGCATCACCTGTGTGCAGCTGGAAGACAGCGCTCAGATGAACATGCGACATGAACACACATACATGCTCTCATACTTGAGAATAATAAGGGTAAGTGTTAATGAGTTTAATTAGCCAATAAGAATCAGCTTAATTCATTTCTGCCTGGATACTGCGTTTGTAGCACTTGCCTGCAGGTGCTCTGCATTCCATGTTAGACTTATATACAGGTATGGACAGTAATGAGGTACATTTATTTGGGTACTGTACTTAATTAATAAGTATATTTTCCACTACATTTAAAAGACAAATATTCTATGTTTGACTCCATTACATTTCTATGAAGTACTCGTTTCTTGGAAGTAGAACTTTTAGTCTTTGAAATGAATGTTATTTTATTTTGGAAATGACTATACACAGGTGGTCACTTTTGCATGCAATGAGTCATAAGGGCTTTTCCAAGCTCCTCCAAAAAGAACATCTTCCAGTTCCTACTTTTTGCCTTCCAGGTAGGGTTCAGCTCACTCCATATGACAAAGGCATTGTAGGTGGATACGTCAATGATATTGCGGAATATCACAAGAGGCCAGCGGGTCGTTCTCCTCTTGCAGCTGTATGTGCCTGTTACATTGTCAAGGTTGTCTGCTCCTCCTTTGTTGGTATTGTAGTCAAGGATGATGGCTGATTTTCTGCGCTGACCTCTGCAGCCTTATGTAATGTGCTCATAAGGATGACATTCTTGGTTTTCTTTTGCATATATGAGACAACTGTGGTGTCATAGTTGAAAGCAAATGTGGCATACAGAGCCATCAGTGAATTGATATACCTACATTATTATTTTTATTATTTACATGTTTAACATAATTTCCATTTAGTACAGCTCGTGTTCAGAGTGTGGTTAAAATTGTCTGTGTTTTATGATAAGGAAAGGTTGGTTTATTGTTTTAAAAATGTAACATCATTCAGAAGTATGTATCTAACTACGACCAGCAGGACGAGCGCGTTCGCTACACTGTGTTCGGGGACAAGGGAAGTCTCGCGTGAACACGTTCAGAGAACGAGAACACATACGTGAGTGAAATTACTGTGTGTGTGTGTGGCGAACGAGGATGATAAAAAAACATATGTTTGCTCTTTACAGGTAAGAAGGGAGAGTTACAATTGTGTAAGTGAGCGGTGAATATGTTGTGTCGTAGTTTATGGTGTTTATGGCGTTATATGTAGTATTGTTTATGAACGTTACTTGGTCAGCGAAAGTAACGTACCGAAAACGGCTGTTGGGACTGGTTGCTTAGTTACCTCAAGCGAGTCGGAGGATGGAGAGTAAAACTAGGAGCCGGTCTAAAGAGCCCGGACTGCTCGTGTCTAGTTCATAAATAAATACATAAATAACTTAAAATAGATACATGGTTGATTTGATTAATTTGACAATGTTTGGTATACATGATTGACTGACTGTGTATTTGAAAAACAAGTTGATATTGAATGTACATGATGAAAATGGTCTGGGATAGCAATACAACGGACGTGATTTATTGTTTGGACGTTAGTGTATATGTTCATCATTTTTCTGTGTTCGAATGTCAAACGTTCAGAGAACGAGAACACATACGTGAGTGAAATTACTGTGTGTGGTGTGTGGCGAACGAGGATGATAAAAAACATATGTTTGCTCTTTACAGGACAAAATAAACACTTTTCAAATTAAAATGTGTAGTGGAGGACAGCTTCACTCTGCACCACAGCTAACATATTTTGGTAGCAGAGGATGGTTGATTCAGCCCACGGCCCAGTCGCATAGAAGCATAGACGGACAGAGAAAAGGAGGACCATGGAGGAAGCAAGGGACGACGTAAGCAGGATATTGCTGACGCTGGAGGAGAAGGAGCTCATTTCCTTGTGTGAGCATCTAAAGTGTAACGCACCTGTTGGGGGGTTTTGCCAGCAAAACAAGACAGCACCCTATCAGGTTGGTGGAGATGACGTTAGATGAAATCGAGGAGGATAAGAGAGTCCGCAGAGTCGTATCAGCAGTATCTGCAGCATGTACTGTCCCTACCTGGCCTCTCTGAAGCCGACACTGGGAAACTGGAGCTGAGATGGAAGTTCAGGAAACAAGTGAGTTAGAGATGTTGAAAATGCAGTACAAGAAGTTACAGCAGCAGATGGAAGAGGAAATCGGGGCATTGAGAAAAAAGATCAAGCCGAAAGACACAAGCAGCAGGAGGAGACACTGCGCCTGCCATCGTGACTGCAAAGGCAGAGGACACAAGGACTGCCCACCACAGCACCAAACAGACTGCCCGAGGTGACGCTGAGAGCGGGAGTTCCGGATAATTGGACAGATTGGGAAGCTGGTCAAAGGGATAAATTGTCCTACACAAGCCTCATCAACCAGATCGAGTCTGGACAGCGGAAAGGACATGGAGAAGCGGAGATCATTTGAAGCGGTCACACGTGTGTGAGCCCAGGTCTTCATCTGCGGGAGATGTTGGAAATAAAGCGAGAGCTGACCCTGCACACCCTCAAGACCATACTCAAGGGTCACTACAAAGTGGACTCCTCCTCCGACTTACTGCACCACCTGATGAACATGACACAAGATCCAAAGAAGTCAGCACAGAATTTCTTTTATTCAGAGCATAGAACTGAAAGAGAAGTTAATGAGAAAGTCCAGTGATGATAATGGAGGTGAGGAAGGTGAGCAGTTTAGTCCAGAGCTAATTCAGAGAAAATTCCTGCCGCTCCATAGAAACTGGTCTTTTACAGTGATGCGGTTAAGTTCCAGCTCAAGCCTTATCTCAGTAACCGTGCTGTCACAGATGAGGTATTAATTGAGAGAATCAGTGAGGCTGCAAACTTAGAACAGGAGAGACAACAAAAACTGAGAAAGGCAGTAATAAACAAGCCCCCAAAAGTCAGTGAAGTGCAGGCGGAGGTGTATCCACCTGATGCTCAGCGGCGGCAGTTGATTCTGTTACTCACCGGGAAGCAGGGGGAAGAGTAAGAAAAGTCAGGGACCCAAACAGAGACAGACCCAATTGAAGCGCTCAAGGCTGAGGTTCTAGAACTTAAAAAGTTAATGTTACAAGACAGTGAGGCCACACAAGTTAGCACGAGACAAGAGAGAACGTTCACACCCAGCCGTCGGCCCAGGGGTTGTAGGGCATGTCAGGAAGTCAGATAGGTGACTCCTGCAGACATTGCTTTAAGTGTGGGCAAGAGGGCATCTCTCCAGAGGATGTCGGCGGACCAGAGAGCAGCAGGGAAACGAGACTGGCTGCCGAGCCGGGACCCTCGGTAGCCGTGAATCATCCAGTCTCAACAGGCAGCAACCTTTTCTCCCTCCCGCAGCACCTCAAATGTCATCAGTCAACTACTCCCACCACGACGCAAGGAAAGACTCATCAAGTTGATTGCAAAGAGGACACACTGTCCATTGCATGCTGGACACGGTTCCAGTAGTAGCATTATGGGGACTCAGGCGCTCAGGCGACCATCATAAATGAAGAATGGAGAAAGCTGCATTTACCACACACAGCATAGTGCGACCTCTCAGTGAACTGTGGGCTCAGACATGTTATTTGGAGTGGCAGCCAACCAGACTGAGATCCCCTTCGTGGGCTGGGTGGAGTAGAGTTTAGACTAGGGAAAAGAATCCGCCATGACAAAGCCACTTTTAGTACCTATGTTAGTGTCAAGTGACCCAAACGTAGCAACAGAGCCCATAATTGGCTACAATGTAATGAGAAGAAATAACAGGAGAGTGTAGTCAGACAACAAAGACAGAGACCATCCATACTGTGTGTCAGCCTTCCAGATAACAGTCAAGACAGCACAAGCAGTGCTCCAGCTTATCCATGCCCCTGTTAGTGAGGAAGGGTAGGAATTGTACACACAGTGAACAGAACACTTTACTCTAGGCGCTGAAGGTGACAAACGTCACCACAGTTAATGTCTTATGTAACAGTCAACACGCGGGCTCACGTATCATGGCAAGACCTACTACTAGTCCAAGTGAAGAGCCGACATTCAGAGGGCGTAGTGATAGAGGAGGGTCTAGTCGGTGTCCCAGAAAAAGGTCAGGTTATATACCCGTCCCCATCCTCAATACAAACAAACACAGTGTAACCCTGACCCCGCGCACTGTTTTTTGGCACACCTGCAAACAGTCAAAACTGCCTACGCGGCCCAGTGTTGAGCAGATAACTAGAGGACAGGGATTAAAGCCATCAAATAACACAGCATCAGCCCCAGACGGTGACAACTCAAAAACATAAACCAGCCTGGTGGGACCTCTCCGGTCGACCTCTAGGTACACCTGACGAGGAGCAGGAGGATCACAAAACAGTTGCTGAGCTGAGAGAGAGAGTGTCACGCGTTTGCATATGACGATGACGACATCGGCTCGATCCCCTCACTGAACTCCACATCACACTGCACGACACCACCCAGTAAGAAAAACGTACATTGCCAGTCCAAAGCCACTACATCCAGGAAGTGAAAGAGTATATCCAGGATTGTTGAATCGGGGGTGGTATTACTCCTTCACGCTCTTCGTACGCCTCACGGTCGTGTGTGTGCGAAAGAAGGATGGAACTTTAAGACTGTGTTGTGACTACAGAGAGCTGAACAAAAAGTCAGTCCCTGATCGCCACCCTATACCCAGAATCCAAGACATGCTTGACTCTCTCACTGGCAGCTCCTGGTTCTCCGTACTGGACCAGGGGAAGGCTTATCACCAGGGGTTCCTGGACAGGGAAAGCCAGCCCCTGACCGCTTTCATAACCCCTGGGGCCTGTACCAGTGGGTCCGAATCCCGTTTGGTTTGAGTGCAGCGCCCGCGGAATTCCAGAGGAACATGGAAGACTGCTTGCGTGGCTTGAGAGATGTCATGTGTCAACCGTATCTGGACGACAATCTGGTCCATAGCCCAAGCTTGGAGGACCACATTGAGAACCTGAGAACGGTATTGCAGAGATATCAGGAGCACGGGGTTAAACTCAGCCCCGCAAGTGCGAAGTGTTGAAGAGGAAGTGAGATTTCTGGGACGGTTGGTGTCTGGAGAAGGCTACACTATGGACCGCCATCTGAGGTGGCCCCAGTCCAGCTTGAAGGAGAAAGCGCCTACAACAGTGGGGAGCTGAGAAGAGTAATGGGATTCCTCTCATACTACCGAACCTACATCCCAAACTTCTCCAGAATAGCCCAGCCTCTCTACCAGCTGCTCTCAACAACACCTGATCAACTGAACAGAGGAAGGTCAGGGCCACCACCAGGAAGAAAGGTAACCTCCACCTAACACTCCTATACAGTGGACAGAGGACCACCAAAAGACATTGAACTCTCTCATAGACAAGCTGATAGAGCCTCCTGTTCTGGGGTACCCAGAGATGACCCAACCATTCGTCCTCACACACAGATGCATCCCAGGAGGGATTGGGAGCAGTACTTTATCAGAGACAGAATGGCAAAGATGGTGGTTTATAGGCTAGGGTCCAGGACTCTAACGCCACCTGAAAAGAACTATCACATGCACTCAGGGAAATTAGAATTTTTAGCATAAAATGGGCAATATGTGAACGTTTTCGAGATTATCTGTATCATGCCCCACACTTTGTAGTATATACAGATAATAATCCCTTAACCTATATCCTCTCAACAGCTAAGCTAAATGCTACAGGTCATAGGTGGGTGGGTGAGCTGTCCGAGTTTGATTTCTCCATTAAGTATAGGCCGGGAAAAAGCAACGCAGATGCGGATGGCCTATCCCGCATGCCATTAGACATAAATGGCGTTTATGACACAGTGTACAGAGAGGTGGGTCAGGAAGTGTTCAGTGCAGCAGTGCAGGGAGTCTTGTGCAGAGAGACACCCCCCGGTCTGGGTAGCAACAGTCCCCATAGAAACCCTAGACTTAGTGAGAGATGCGAGAGCACACCCTCGAACCAAGTCCTTGACACCAGAAAGATACGAGACAGTCAGGAAAGAGATCCTGTCATAGGCCAAGTTCTGCATTATAAGAAGGAAAATCAGCACCCATCCAGGAGAGCTCTCAAAGCAGAACCACAGGCGTCAGAGTATTAATGAGACAGTGGGCAAAGTTGTATGTCAATGAGGAGGGAATTCTCTTAGGAAAGCAGGAGAGAAACAAAGCTTATCCTCCCAAAAAGAGCATCGTCAAACAGTATTCCACGAGCTTCACAGAGAAATGGGACATCTTGGGGTTGAGAGGACTTGGAACCTGATACAAGATCGATTCTATTGGGCCCATATGTACTCTGACATAGAACACTTTGTCACCCAGAGTGTGAGTGTCTCAAGGCAAAGCGACCTCACAAAGCAACCGCGGGCTCCATGACAACCATTGTCACAAACACGCCCAGGTGAGCTTGTATGCATTGACTTTTTACACTTAGAGACATGCAAACAGGGGTTCGAATACATTCTTATTGTGATTGATCATTTCAACTGGTTTTGCTCAAGCTTACGCCACGAAAAAACAAGGCTGCCAAAACTGTTTGTTGACAAACTGTTCAATGATTTTGCACTTCGCGTCGGATTTCCAGAGAGAATTCACCATGACATGGGGAGAGAATTTGAAAACCAGCTGATGGACCAACTACAGAAGAGCTGTGACGTGCGGGGTCCCACACAACATGTTACCACCCCCAAGGCAACGGGAAGTGTGAACGGTTCAATAGAACAATCTTATCAATGTCTCCGCACCCTCACAAGTGAACAAAAGGCTGACTGGAAGAGCTCATTGACAAAACTGGTGCACGCATACAACTGCACCGGAGTGGGTCACAGGGTTCTCTCCCTACTATTTGCTCTAATGGAAGATCACCCGCTTGCCAGTTGACCTGCTGTTCAACCTGCAGCCCAGAGAGGCAAAAGAGACTTACACTGAATATGTACAGAACTGGCAAAATCGAATGCGACAAGCCTATGAGATTGCATCCAAAACAGCGGCCCGAGAAGCTCTACGAGGCAAGAAAGGCTATGACAGAAGAGCACATGGAGCCGACCTACCACCTGGTGGACGGGTGCTTGTGCGTAACCTGTCAGAGAGGGGCGGCCCTGGTAAACTGCGGTCCTACTGGGAAACTAAAGTGCATGTGGTGGTGAAGAAGAAGGAGCAGTGACAGCCGGTGTATGAAGTAGCCCCAGAGGGAGGAGGTAAGAGTCGTGTGTTGCACAGGAACCTCCTACTCCCATGTGACAGTCTGCCCTTGGGGAAACCGGATCCTGCCCTGCAAAACAAGAGAGGAAAAGACGGACACGGACAAGAACAAGACAACCAAATCAGCGAACCAGAGGAAACTCAGACAGAGAAAGCAGTGATGAAGTTGAGCTGGTGTGTCATTTCCCATACCACCAAGAAACAAAGCCAGAAAGCTGTAGGCTTGAATCCAGAGGCAGAGCCGTTTGCACCAGCTCTGACGATGCAAGACGGAGCATCAGATCTGGAAGATGCAACAGTTGTTCAAAAGGAGGCAGAGACTGACAACAGAGGTCCCAGCTGATGAAGATGGTGAAAACGACGCTGAGTCGTGGGAAAAGTCTACAAGAGTCATCAGAGGAAGATGATCCTGATCCTGACCCCTCCTCCCAGGACCAACTACCCGCAGCGACACAGGCATCGTCCCCAGATGCTGACCTACACACCTTGGGTGAGCCGACGTGGGTGGGAGCAGGTGCTGAGAGCCTACACGTCGTGAGGATGTCCCCAGCCTGCAGCCCACTGGTCATGTGGCGACCGTGGGCCTCACTAGACATTGGAGTAACGGGTTGAACTCACATTACAACAAACATTACTCTAGCTCAGAGAAAATGGACTCTGAAAAGTAGAATGGTGAAATTCTATGGACTGTGAAGAAGAGACAATTCCAGGAGAAACATATTGAACTGATACTGTACAAACAAAGAGACTGGTAACAAACTAAGAGAACTGAGGCCGATATGAGTTCTGTTACATTTGAGAATTGATCTGACTGGGGTCCAGAGTACAGTAACTGTTGTTTAGGTGTAAAGGCCGAAATGGGTCAGATACTTTTAAATGGGTACTAATTGAATTGAATGTCATGTGCCATTTTAAAAATAAGTAATACCATGTTTTCAGTGAAAAATACTATATATATATATATATATATATATATATATATTCAATGTGTGAAAAGGTACACTTTGGGTATCGGAAATGTCTGGAGACATTTATTATTGGGGAGGAGAGTGTGGCATACAAGAGCCATCAGTGAATTGATATACCTACATTATTATTTTTATTATTTACATGTTTAACATAATTTCCATTTAGTACAGCTCGTGTTCAGAGTGTGGTTAAAATTGTCTGTGTTTTATGATAAGGAAAGGTTGGTTTATTGTTTTAAAAATGTAACATCATTCAGAAGTATGTATCTAACTACGACCAGCAGGACGAGCGCGTTCGCTACACTGTGTTCGGGGACAAGGGAAGTCTCGCGTGAACACGTTCAGAGAACGAGAACACATACGTGAGTGAAATTACTGTGTGTGTGTGTGGCGAACGAGGATGATAAAAAAACATATGTTTGCTCTTTACAGGTAAGAAGGGAGAGTTACAATTGTGTAAGTGAGCGGTGAATATGTTGTGTCGTAGTTTATGGTGTTTATGGCGTTATATGTAGTATTGTTTATGAACGTTACTTGGTCAGCGAAAGTAACGTACCGAAAACGGCTGTTGGGACTGGTTGCTTAGTTACCTCAAGCGAGTCGGAGGATGGAGAGTAAAACTAGGAGCCGGTCTAAAGAGCCCGGACTGCTCGTGTCTAGTTCATAAATAAATACATAAATAACTTAAAATAGATACATGGTTGATTTGATTAATTTGACAATGTTTGGTATACATGATTGACTGACTGTGTATTTGAAAAACAAGTTGATATTGAATGTACATGATGAAAATGGTCTGGGATAGCAATACAACGGACGTGATTTATTGTTTGGACGTTAGTGTATATGTTCATCATTTTTCTGTGTTCGAATGTCAAACGTTCAGAGAACGAGAACACATACGTGAGTGAAATTACTGTGTGTGTGTGTGGCGAACGAGGATGATAAAAAAACATATGTTTGCTCTTTACAGGACAAAATAAACACTTTTCAAATTAAATGTGTAGTGGAGGACAGCTTCACTCTGCACCACGCTACACAAACTTAAAAGAAAAAAATGCTCTCCCCCTTGTAATCAGATTGGTTGGCAGCTCAGGCTTGTTCCGCCTCACAGTGCCAATTTTCTTCTTCAGGAGCACATGATCAAGCTCATGAGAGGTGAAGAAGTTGTCACACATCACATTCTGTCCTCTCAGCCCTTCTGTCATTTGTAACACAACACGCATTCCTTGTTTTCTCTCCGGGTCTCCCCCAACTGGCTTCCCAGTATATACTTGCATATTCCAATATTGAAGCAGTGATTCATTAGTCTAACAATAAAAGGCAATTTTTACCTCTGAATGGAACCAGTCTTTCATCCACTGTGACCTCAGGACCAAGGGACATGAGAGGCAGCTGTTCCACCCACTTGTCCCAGACATCCCTGATTGCTGCCAGTTTGTCAGTGACACACCGCACAGTTCTTGTCTCACAAATGTCAAATCTGAGCCCCGCCAATATATTACGGAACATTTCCAGGGTCATGGTGGCACAAAATATTGGTTCTTCTTGTCTCAGCATTCCACAGACTAGAGCCAGACGCACCTCGGGACCTGTACACTCCAGCCAGTATTAGAAGCCCCATGTAAGCATGTAGGTCAGTCACATCCATGGTATTCCATTCTTGACCATACCGTTTAATTCCCTCCATGTTTGTCATTTCAATGACAATTTTTTCTATGGCTGGAGGGTGGAAGAGCTGGAATGTTGACAAAATGTCAGATGCATGGGAAGTAGCCAGTCTTGTGGGTCCTTGATTCATTTGAATAACATTCTACGCTGCCATTAAGTCAACTTAATCAGAGGGGCTATAATCAGAGTTTTCCTCCATGTTGTCTTCCTGCACTGACACATCATTCTCCAAATCACTATCTGCTTCCTCATCTTGGAAGATCAGATCAAGGGACTCTTGCACAGTGTGTCTTGCTGCCATAACCTTAATCAATGAAATGGCAGCTCAGGTACCTTTATAATCTCTTGACCCAGGAGGCTGTTTCAGAGTCCTTAGGTTCTGTAACTGCTCTGGAACAATATAAAGTGTTGACATATAAATGTTCTTTTGAATACTTCAGTATTTTTAAAGCAAGTACTACCTTAACTCAAGTAAAGATTTGACTGAACAACTTTTACTTGTATTGGAGTAGTATTTGACCAGGAGGATGTATTTTGACTCAAGTAATGGAGTTGTGTATTCTGTCAATGGACAATGATGACAAAGTACAATGATTGGCAAGCACTGGCTTCCCTCATTTTGCACTGTCAAGATAGATTCATCACTGTAGTGTGCTATATCTGCATCCAGCATGGAAATGCTAATGTGTGTGTTACATACAATCGGCAGTTGCAGTATCATCAAAGATTTTACCACTTACAATAGCTTTACACTAACAGTTTGCGCCTTTGTTCATATTGCATGATATACTGCATTTTAAACCTCTATACATTCCTGATTGGTTGTTGGATCTTCCAGCATAAATGTTATGATCCTTGACTTGGCACAGCCTCACCCCCTTTTTCACATATGATGATATCACGATGCGGTCTAATCGCCAAAGACTCAGATTTCTTTTTGTTATTTAAATTTTTATTGAATTTAAATTACATTAATACAGGGTTGGTGATACAGCTACTGGTTCTGGCATAGACATCGTGAAATCATGAATCGTGGTGCATAAAGAAGAGATGTACTGAGCAATCAAAAGAAAAACAAATAAATAAATAAGATTATAACTCACATACTGTATATGGAAGTGAAAAATTCAGTTCACAATAGAAAGGGAGAGTGTTCTGCTCAGTCACTGTTGCTCAGAGCCAAGTTTTCATCAGTCCTTGTAAAGGTCCAAAACAGCTCGCAAATGACTGTCCCATCTTCCTTGTTCACCTTTATAGTCTATTAAGCATAGATTCATAAGATGCCGTCTCCACCATGGCATTCATCCAGTCCTTCATGTCCGGTGATACAGCAGCTTTACAATGTCTTAAGATAATTCTGGAGGCTTTAACCAATGTTGGGACTCAATCATTCAAGAGACCAAATGTTTCTTTGCTCCACTGGACAAAGGAACTCACACTCCACAGTTCCTCACCGTTCACACCTGGGGACGACCCTTCCCCCCACGGACCTTACTGGCCAGCCAGTGTGGGTCAGCGTGTGACATGTGACCCCCAAGGGTGTCACAAAACAAAACCAGATCTCTGGCCCTCTTCTCGCTCTCTTCTCCTTTGGCTTGCTCTGGAGAGCAGCTCCAGCTCTCTCCTTTCAGTTCTTCAAAGGGCAACAAGGCCCCAGCCCAGGTCAGCCCTGCTACCTGAGAAACCAGCTCTCTCGCCGGCCCGCTACCAGCAGCCTGCAAACACTCTTCTCCTCAATAGCAGCAACCTGCTTCGGATTAACTGTGAGTGAACCAAGTTCTCTTCAGAATCAGCAGCTACGACACAAGGCCAGCTGGTTTTCCAAGCAATAGGAGTTGTAGCAGAGTTAGCATGGAACAGCTAACTCTGTGAGGAGAACAAAGGAGATAACTGCAAAGTAACACAGCCAGACAGGACTTTACTCCACTAGGAAATCTCCTAACTCACTGGACTTTACACCAACACTGGAAAGGACCTCTTTGCTGGTTTCCAGGACTGGGTAACGTTAACTGACTGGGCCTAACCTTTCCCAGCACAGCATAGCACCGTACAGCATAACTAAGCAGCAGAAGTCTTAACTTTGTTAATGTACTTGTTGATTGATGTCTTGTTGTTGTAATGTTTGCTTAGGTTGTGGTCAGTCATACAGTTAATCAGGTACACGTATGTTCACACACATAGTAGTACGTCTCAGTTCTAGAACCTGCATGAAGCTAACCTCCCCCCTCTAACCTGGTACCTTTAGATTACATGAGCTAGGCTAACAAAGAAACTCACACCTTCCCTCTCACACACCCCAGGTGGTCCAGCGGCCATTTTGAGTAGTTTCTTTGTTTACCGCCATCTTGTGTAGTCTTCTTTGTTCAGGTCATGTGGTCACAGTGACCACTTTGAATCGGCCATCTTGCCTTTGTTTGTGTCCTCACAAACACACCCACAAACACACACACACACACACACACACACACATACACACACCTGTATATACTAGATCAGACATTGTGTTTTACTCTGCTCCATGGTAAATAAATGCCTTTAAGTATAACTACTGGTGTGTTTAATGTTGCACAAGCGTGAATATTGCCAACCTCTACTTTGTAGAATTCCAATCCTTCAACTTTAACTTACTGTTGATTTGGTAGTTTGGTTATAGTTAGTAAGCTAATTGTTAATCAGAGTTCCAGATTAATGGTAATAATTTGAGACTAAAACCATATTGGCTATTTTGCCTATTAGTTTAGGCTGGTGCCCCGTGAACTTTAATTAATTTTGAAGTTATTATTTAATATTAATATTTTTAATATTAATATTTTCTTAATTTATGATAGCCAATAAATTGATAAACAACCAAAATTCAACACATAGTTGGTGTCCAGCTCATGAGGTAGAGCTCAGACCCAACACCAATCCCACCATAATAACAGAGAATGTCCCTTTTGATACATTTGGCATTTGAGATCTGACCCCCAAATAAACACACAGCAGGAGTTGAGGGGATTGCAATGCCCAACCAGAGCATTGGGAAGTCCACAACTTTAACCCAGAATGGCTTTACTAATGCACATTCCCATATACAGAAAAGGAAAGTTCCTACCTTGGTTTTACATTTCCAGCATAAATTATCATTCATCAATTTCATTCTCTAGTCTAGTTTTTGTGTGATAGTACCTATGTAATATCTTATATTTTGTGAACTTCCCTCTTGCTTCCTTTACAAAATTCCCACAGTCTGCCAAGATGTCCAACCATTTCTCCAGTGTAAAATTTGTCTCTTTGCCATTGCAGTTTCACATTGGAGGATTCACCACTTATAAAATAAATTGTTGATTTATAAAATTGTGAAGGAGTACAATGTTCCTGCAGCATGTTCAGATAGTACAGGATGTGATACTCTGTACAATTACTGAATCCAGATTTTAGATAGTCCCTCATTTGTAAATATTTCCAAAAATTTAGTTTACGTTCCAGATTAAATTGGTGAATTAGCTCCTCATATGACATACAGTAATTGGCCATTTTTATACAGATCTCCTATAATACATATGCCTCTTGAATGCCATTGCCTCCAGTACACAGATGTTTTACCAATATGGATGGCAGGAATCTGCCACAATGTGGCATCTGTACATTATGTGGCTTATACATTTTGTGTGCTTTGGCCCACACTTCTTTTGAGTGAATGAAAATTGGGTTTGTTGTATTGCCCCGCTTAAACAGTTTATCGTTTGGGCTAAATGGTAAACATAACTTATTCTCAATATCTATCCAGTCTAGCCTGTTATCCTTCAATTTCCAATATTTGGCTAGTTTGGTCATTTCAAAAGATATCCCATATAGATCTGTTAATCCTAGCCCTCCTTTCTCTTTAGGAGCACAGAGTTTGCTTAGTTTAATCCTAGCTTTCTTCCCTTCTCATAACAACTCCTTAACTATATTATCATATTTTTTTTTAAGATGGCAGGTGGTATTGTAATTGGCAACATCATTAATAAATAATTGAATTGAGGAGCCACTATCATTTTTATAATATTTACTTTTCCCCACAGTGTAAGTTTGATCTTTTCCCACTTCTCCAAATTTGTTTAAATTTTTTGTAATACTGGGTTGAAGTTTAACGAGGGCAATTCTCCCAAAGTAAGTCAACTTTAATTCCAAGATATTTCATGCCTTTAGGTACCCATTTGAATTAAAAGTTTTCCACCATATAAGGGTAGCACGTGGAGGACAATGGCATAGCTTCAGACTTATTACAAAGTAAAATGTCATCTGCATTTTACTTTGTTGGTATATTCTTGCTAACCTTAATTCCTTTGATGCCACTATTCTTCCTGATACAGCCAGAGTTTCTAGAAAAATTATGAACATGCTGTTCATAATTTTTCTCAAAGAGCAACCTTGATTGGTCCGTCTGGAAAGGCCAAAAAAAGTTAATATAATCCCATTAGTTATTACTGCTGCCTTTGGTTCCTTATATAATATTTTAACCCACTGTGAGAAGTAAGAACCAAACCCAAAATATGATAAAACTGGGAAGAGAAAGCCCTTTTCGGCATCTAAAGAAAAGGCAGCTATTGGCACATTTTTGGACTAGGCGATCCAAATGAGGTGTAACAGTTTCCTCATGCTGTCCGAAGAGGATCTGTTCTTCATAAAGCCCACTTGGTTAACATGTCTAATATTGGGCAGGACCTGTTGTAGACGCAAAGCCAACACTTTTGTTAGTATATTACAGTCAACATTAAGCAGGCTGATGGGTCTAAAATTAGAGGGGCATGTTGTATCTCTGTCTTTCTTAGGAATTAAAGATATTAAAGTTTGATTAAATGTTGGTGGCAACTGACCTTTTTCAAAAGTCTCCTGATATACCGGAAATCTGTCATTATCTGGTGATTTCCCAGTGTTCATTAGTGAGACAGCTTTCCTTATTTCGCCCTCTGTTATTGGTGACTCTAACTTCCTTGCTTGATTGGGATTAAGCTTTGGCATATCAATATTGAAGAACTGTGATTCTAGTTCTTTTTGACTGCTATTACCAGGTATTGTTGATGTATATAGTTTTTCATAATACTGTTGGAATATCTTTGCTGATGTTACTAGTTTATCACCGTTTGATGGCCGAGATTGTATTTAAAGGGTTCTTTTACCTTTCTAGCTAAAATCTACCCAGTTTTTTCACCCTTTCATAAAAAGTAGTTTTTAATCTGTATAAAGCATATTCAATTTTTTTTTTTTTTTTTTTATAGAGTTCATGCAACAGAAACTTGAGCTTACATAGTTCCTGATATAGTGGCTCCAAATAATGTAATAATTTCAGCTACCAATTCTTTGATCTTGTTTAGGCTCTCTCTTTTCTTCTGGGCAGAACATGCAATCAGTTTCCCCCTTATATATGCTTTGGAGGCCTCCCCAGACTGTAGTAATTTCCTCCTGTGCTGCCAACATTCAATTCAAAAGAAGATTTTAAATCTTCTCCTAACTGTGTTCTGAAGCCTTTATCCTGTAGTAATGACTTATTCATTCTCCATCTAGTGCCCTCACACATATCTAATTCTGTTTTTACACATACTTCCACTGCTGCATGATCTGTGATGGCAATAGGAAGGAGATGGCAATAGAAAAGGAGTTTTTTGGTTTACGTTTTGGTTATAAAGTGGATGAAAGTAAAATTCTTTTTGCCCAGGTGTCAATGTATATTTTGGTTACTGAACTTTTACATAGCCTATATGTTGCAAGTGAATGTATAAAGTTAAAAGAACTAGAAAGTAAGGTGTAAAGCTTATACAATGTGTTATTTTGTATTTAAAGGTCTAAATTAATGTGTTATTGCTTTGTGTGATTTGAAAAAGGAAGAAAATTACTACTGATAGGCAAACAGTAGTTAAAGTAAAACTAATGATACTTCTCTGACACTGTCTGTTGACAGGTCAGGTTTTTTTTGTTAGTTTGCGCTTCTGGTTGTTCCAGGATTTGGACCCTTGTTGCTGATGGTGAGCCTTCCCACCACAGGATCTAGAGAGAGGGAGAGAGAAACAGTATCGCAAGATACTGCTGTGCTCATTGAACGCATCCTGGTTCTACTGCACTCAGTGGTGTGGTAGGCCAACTGCTACAAACACCCTCACACTCAGCCTCATCATTCTCACCCCCCCCAATACACACAAATTCCCCGTTGAACTGTGGACTTGAACTCACCTTTTACCTTTTAAGTTTTTTCTTCTGGACTTATCTCTTCATCTCATGGAACTAATGACTGAGTGGTAGGATATTTTCCAGCAGGGTGGTGGTTGTAAGCAGAGCTGTGATTATGTACTGTGAACTGTGTTTTGAATTAAATCTGATCAGAAAGGAACTGTAAATCGAATATTATTTACTGTGCATTCAGGTTAAAGGGTGAACCTAAGATAGACACTTTGCAATAAGGTACGGTGAACTTGAATTTAGAGCAGTTGCTTATGTGACATCAACTGTGGTTCAACACAACTAGTGTTATTACTGTTATTGCAAGTGGTATCAATATTGTGTTTTGTGTGTTTAACCTATTATTTTCTTTGTAATAAGAAGCCGGCATACTTCTAAATCAAACCTTAAGTCTTTGAGTCTCATTTAGGCATTTCACTCTGCTCCAGCAGCCGAACCTACTGGCCCTTTACACACTATATTTATTCACCACCTATTAGTCTCTTATAGGGGTGTTACACTTGCAATTAGAAAGAAGTCAATTCTAGAATGTGATTTGTGACAATGAGAAAAACGTATATTCCCTCTCACATGGGTTAGTAAGTCTCCATATGTCTACAAGAGCCATTTCCTCTTTTAACATATGAATTGCCTCCCTATCTTTAGTCATCATTGGGCCCTTACGTCTACATTTATCCAGAATGGGATCAATCACTTGGTTAAAGTCCCCTGCCAATATTATTTGCCCATCCATCTCTGCTAAAGCCTTATTTACCTCATGGAAAAAGTGTGGGTCTCCATTGTTAGGTGCATAAATGTTACATAATATTACTTGTATGCCTTCTATTAATGCTTGCACATATATCATCCGCCCCTCTGTATCTTTTACCTCCTTAAGCAGCACAAAATTTATATTTCTATCAACCAAAATCAGTACACCATTGTGTGAGCTTGAAAGTGAGCTATGAAAAACATGACCCACCCAACCCATTTCAAATTTGGCTGCCTCACCCTCATTTATGTGGGTTTCCTGTATGAAAGCTATGTCTGCCTTATTAGTTTTGAAATATGACAATACCTTGCGTCTTTTGACTGGATTTCCACTTCCATTAATATCCTAAGCTATATACTTAATACATTTCTTGTTCATAATTGCGCAAGTGTCTTTCCATATCCATGTCTATTGCACAGTGACTGTTCAAATAAATCTGACCACAATGTCTACACACCATGCTAAATCATTTGTCTAATCACTGTCACGGAAAGATAAGTTACCTTTTTTGTTTCTCCTAGTGTTCTGTCTCATACTTCTTGTTTTATTTTGATACTCACCTCTTGTCTCGTTTCAGGTCCTTTACTTCCTGCCCTCATGTGTTTCCCTCCTGTGTGATTACCTGCCCTGCCCTATATGTTGCATCTGTGTCTCATTGTCTCCCCTCCTGAGTATATAGTCTTAGTGTCCCCTTCCTTCTGTAGCAGTTTGTCTTGTTGTCTCATGACAGTGTTCGTTGAGTTTCTTAGAGCCAATAGTTTCCTAACCTGTTTTTGCCTTTTGCCTGCTGATTTGGACACTGTTGCCCTTTCTGACTGATCACCTGTGTACTGACCTCATTGTAGCATACATACCTGTCATCAGTGAAAAGCCATTGAGGAAGTTCATTGTAAGGACATGCAGAGTTACAGACCCACAATTGACACTTTGCAACTCTTCCCACCATCAAACTATCAAATTGATAGGAAACAGAGACAAAGGACCCCTCTTCCACAAACAGACCATGCTTTTAGCATGTCCGAACGACACAGAACCAGACCAAAGGTCCTCACATGAGGTAACACACACTACATGACATCCAGAATGTCCATATTATTATTATTACAGTCAAAGAACTGCTGTGTAATCCACATGCATAGACTATTAGCTTTGGGAAATGTTTATATTGTTGTTTGATCAATTAACCACTTGTATCATGATTAATTCCAGGTTTGAAGGATGTAATATGAAATTGTCGATGAAATTATCTTAATCTGATATTTTGCTGTTAGCTTTAATAAATGCTGGGATTTGAACTTTGAATGAGTGTCCTGTTTCCTTCATCAAACCAACACGCGAGTTCAGGTGACGAACTCAACAAAATCAACACTCCTATTACTCCTCTCTGCTATTATTAGTGTGTTGAGTTCGTCACCTGAACTCGCGTGTTGGTTTGATGAAGGAAACAGGACACTCATTCAAAGTTCAAACCCCAGCATTTATTAAAGCTAACAGCAAAATAGCATTAGAAAAAGGAGATCGTTACAGAGCTCTTGGCCAAACTATCTTTCCCTGACAGCAACATGCAGTTGTGCCAGTTCACGAAGTCTGACTCTCTACCTCTTCCTGGCCCAGTCTTTCATATTCTTACACAGAGGAAGTGATACAATGTGCGTTGAGTCTCTTCTTATTGGTCAATGCTGCTGTTTTCTTCATTTTGTTTCACCATGTGTTATCTGTTTTGTTTCACCTCGTGTCTGACTCCACTACGCGGGACAGCCCTTGTGGCGGTGGATCTGTGAGAGATTCACACAAAGAGAGACAATACCCTACTCTATTTCCTCATATCTTGTCTTACTTCTGTTCTGGGATGTTTACCATATAAGGAGTTGTTTTTTCCCTGTGTGGCCTTCAAGCAATATCATAAGTACAGTCTGTTCTTCTGTAACGTTGCATACCAAGTTTTATCAGAGATCACTTAGGTATAAGCATATTATGTTTCCATCAGTAGTGCACACATTTTTTTATTGAAAGTATGAAAACAGATTAATATAAAATCCTCTACAAGTGCAAGTAGTTTTATATGTTATTTCATTTAATATTTTGTGGTCATGGTGGAAGACGGATGTGCGAGTTTATAAGTAAACTGTGCCTCCAATTCCAAAGTTCAGTGGAAAATTACTCTCTTCTCCAAGTGGAAACACAGAAAAAGACGAGTGACGCCCCTGAAACATGCGCCAGCCCCCCAGGGGATAAAACAGTCGTGAAAAATTCACACAAAGTCAGATGACAAGAGAAATCAGAAAAGCCATAAAGGTTAGAAACTCAGCAAGATGCGAAGAAGGAAGAAGATGCGAGAAACGAAGCTAAAAGCGTGATGCTAAAAAGCTGAAGCTAGAAAAACGATGCAGAAACTAGAAGCTGAGAACTTTGCTCAAAGCTCAGAGTCCCGGCTCAAAGCCCGGCTCTGTAGCCATGTAAAGTCTGCTAGCCACAAACTCATGGCTCTTAGTCATTTTTGCACTTTTCGCGTCTTTTATTTTTCTTTGCCACAAGCTCCAAGTAACATCATTTTTGTCTACATGCGCGATCTTTTATTTTTATAAGCCAAGTCAAGACCAACTGAACCAAAACAACAGAAGTGCCTCAGAGTAATTTTGTAACTTTTAAATCATCAAGTTTTCCTTTTCAAAGATTTTGAAAACTTTAGATTCATCTGGTCAACGCCAGTCTCCTCTAAAGTTATTCAGCCAAAGTGAAGAGCATTAGAGTTTATTTCGCATCAACCCACAAGAGACGCCGGCAGATAACACCTCTGCACGACTGCCTGCCGAGAAGTCGACCAGAAATCAAGAGTGCCTGAGACAGAAAGTCTCCTGGGAAACTGAATCGCTGAGACACCGGCAGAATCTGTCATCGAGATAACGAGACACAGCCTCCAGGAGAATCCAATTAGATCCCGCGTCTCCGGGGTTACCACGGCAACCACAGCCACCTGGGTTCCAACCGAGGGTCTTCAGCTACAGCGCAACTCACAGTAGGCCGATCTTAACACTCTGCTCATGACTGGGTTGATGTTGAAATATAGCAATATTTAATCATCAAACCTAATTCGTAGATGTAGTATCATTAGCTGTATAGCCATAGTGTATAGCCATAACATATTCTCTCCCACCATTGCCAACTCATCACACTGCTCATTTCATTATTATTTTTATCTTTATGATTATTACACCTTGCATCTACTCTGAAGATAGTAGTTTAGTTAATAAACTCCTTTATTTAAACCCAGTTGTTGTCCTGTTGTATTCTTTTGACATAGAGACTGGAGATCCATTGAATTGAGAAGTCATGGCTTCTAATATGAGATTGATAAATTTGGTAATGAAGTAATTCATTGTTGTCCTCCCAGAGAACTGGTGCCCCATTTCAATGAGAGTAAATTCTAAAATATGGCGTTAACGCTACATCATTCTGATTAACTCCTCCTTGAACCGTCACCTTACCGTGGTGGAGGAGTTTGAGAGCCCTAATGACCCTATGTTGTCGGGGGCATTTTGCCCGTGGTAGGGTCTCCCAAGGCAGATTGGTCCCAGGTGAAGGGCCAGACGAAGAACGGTTCAGAAGATCCTAATGATGAGAAATATCAAGAAACCGAGTACCCGGCCCGGAGGGACACCGGGGCCCCGCCCTGGAGCCAGGCCTGGGGTTGGGGCCCGTGGGCGAGCGCCTGGTGGCCGGACCTTGGCCCATGGGGCCCGGCCGGGCCCAGCCCGAACCGGCTACATGGGTTTGTCTCCCAGCGGGCTCACCACCTGCAGGAAGAGTCGGCGGGATCTGGTGCAGTGTGGATTGGGCAGCAGACCAAGGCGGGGGCCTTGGCGGTCCGATCCTCGGTTACGGAAACTGGTTTTTGGAACATGGAACGTCACCTCTCTGGCGGGGAAGGAGCGGGAGCTTGTGGAAGAGGTTGAGCGATACCGGCTAGATATAGTCGGCCTCACCTCGACACATAGCGCCGGCTCCGGAACCCGAGTCCTTGAGAGGGGCTGGTCTCTCCTCTTTGCTGGAATTGCTCTGGGTGAGAGGCGGAGGGCCGGGGTGGGTTTTTTGGTGTCCCCCAGGCTCTCTGCCTGTATGTTGGAGTTTACCTCAGTGGATGAAAGGGTTGCGTCCCTGCGCCTCTGGGTCGGGGATCGGGTTCTGACTGTTGTCGGTGCTTATGCGCCGAACAGCAGTTCAGACTACCCACCTTTTTTGGAGTCCTTGAGACGGGTGCTGGAAAGTGCCCCGAAAGGGGACTCCATTGTCCTATTGGGAGACTTCAACACTCACGTGGGCAATGACAGCGTGACCTGGAAGGGTGTGGTGGGGAGGAACGGCCTGCCCGATCTGAACCCGAGCGGTGTTCAGTTATTGGACTTCTGTGCTAGTCACAGCTTGGCCATAACTAACACCATGTTCAAACATAAGGATGTCCACAGGTGCACTTGGCACCAGGACACCCTAGGTCGCTGGTCTATGATCGACTTTGTAGTCATATCATCAGACCTGCGGCCGCATGTTTTGGACACTCGGGTGAAGAGAGGAGCAGAGTTGTCAACCGACCACCACCTGGTGATGAGTTGGATCAGATGGCGGGGGAAGACGCCGCGCAGACCTGGCAGGCCCAAACGGGTTGTGAGGGTCTGCTGGGAAAGCCTGGCGGAAGAATCCGTCAAGGTGATTTTCAACGCACACCTCTGGCAGAGTTTCGATCGTGTCCCGAGGGGGGTGGGGGACATTGAGTCCGAATGGGCCTTGTTCCGCTCTGCTATTGTTGAGGCGGCTGTTGCAAGCTGCGGCCGCAAGGTAGCTGGGGCCAGTCGTGGCGGAAGCTGTCAGGCTGAAGAAGGAGGCCTACAGGGCGTGGTTGGCCTGTGGGTCTCAGGAATCAGCTGACTGGTACCGGCGGGCCAAGCGGAGTGCAGCCGCGGCAGTTGCTGAGGCAAAAACTCGGACGGCGGGCGCTGAATCGGTCCATTGTGGGGAAGAGGGAGCTAAGCCGGAAGGTGAAGCTCTCGATTTTCCGGTCGATCTATGTTCCAATCCTCACCTATAGTCATGAGCTTTGGGTAATGACCAAAAGAACGAGATCGCGAATACAAGCGGCCGAAATTAGTTTCCTCCGCAGGGTGGCCGGGCTCAGCCTTAGAGATCAGTCAGCTCAGGAGCTCGGTCATCCGGGAGGGACACGGAGTAGAGCCGCTGCTCCTCCATGTCGAGAGGAGCCAGTTCGGGCATCTGGTGAGGATGCCTCCCCGGGGAGGTGTTTCGGGCATGTCCCACCGGGAGGAGGCCTCGGGGCCGACCAAGGACACGCTGGAGGAATTATATCTCTCAGCTGGCCTTGGAACGCCTCGGGATTCTCTCGGAGGAGCTGGTGGAAGTGGCTGGGGAGAGGGCTGTCTGGACCTCTTTGCTGAGGCTGCTGCCCCCGGGACCCGGATCCAGATAAGCGGGAGACGATGAACGAACAAACATTCTGATTAAAAGGACTGATATTTATTTATTTTTTGTCTGTGTCTGTGTTTAAGTCCAAGCCCTGTGGTTCAGCATTGACACACAAACCAAACCAAAATTTAAACCGGACACCGTCTGACAGTCCTGGAGCTGCCATCTGCAGCTTTAGAATGAGAAACAAAAATAAAACCTTATCAGGTCTGCAGGTCACTACTCTTCCCGCTTAAAATCCTCCCTCAGCAGTGGCTTTGCCAGGGTCGTCTCCACTCCGACAGTCTTTTAACATATGTGTGGCTCCTTCATAACGGCCTAAATGTCTGCTCACCTCCCTCGTCGGATGTTCAATCTTTTTTTTTTTGATCAAATTTTTATTTTATTTTCATTCAAACACAAAACAAGTAATGATGTACAGTCACTGAACATACCGTTACATCAATCCCCCCACCCCCCACACAGACACACCTAGAATGAGGAGAAAAAAAAAAAAAAAAAAAAAAAAAAAAGAAAGAAAGGTGTGGCTAAAACAAACAACAATAACAAAAAGAGAAGAAGAAAAAAATAAAAATATAAAAAATAAAAATCAAACCAAAAAAGGGACTACAGGGACAGTTAACATAGACTTGCTGAGTGATTCACGGTGCTAAGTGAGGTAGATCAGATAAACAATGGACCACAAGGATCAAAGTGAGCCCTTCAATGTTTCAGCTGTAGCGAGCCACATATTCACATTTGCCTCTTTGGCCCCATTTATGCGGGCTGTCGATAGCTCCATATACACAACATCAAGAAAAGTTAGAACCCACTGTCGGATGGTCAAAGTGTGAGGGGGCTTCCAGCGTACTGTGATCATCTTCTTAGCAGCTGTTAAACCTGCTAACAATACACGTTTCTGACGTTCAGGGGCTCGGAACGCCGAAAGATCATTTAATAATAACACTGGTATGGTCACAGGTACTGTCTCCGATACGAGTGCCGTCAGCTCAGCGGCCACACCCTGCCAAAAACAAGCAACGGGGGGACATTCCCACACCATGTGGAGGAAAGTGCCAGGGGTTCCCAATGTACACAGGGTGCACGAGGGATCATTGATAACTTTCATAAGATGTAGCTTACGAGGGGTCAGGTAGGTCCTGTGTATGAAATTATAATGGATCTGCTGGTGGTCAGGATTTCGAGAGGTGAGTTTGATATTGACCCACACTTTGTCCCAATCAAAATCCTCGTCCAGCCCGGGGACATCGGCCCTCCACACCCTGTTTACTGGGAGGGTTTTGTAGGTGGCCTCAAGCAAGTATAAGTATAGAGTGGATACCATTCCCCCCGCAGCTCTTTTAGTAACAATCAATTCATGAAGTGGATGTGTAGGCAGCGGATGCTGCCAGGGTACCCCATGTGCTTTAAGGGCTGCCCTCAGTTGCAAATAAAAAAAGAAGGACGTGCCTGGCAGATTGAAGCTGTTCTTAATGTCTTGAAAGGAGCGTAAACCACCTAAGTCGAAAATATCGCCCAAAAAATGTACCCCTCCCTTTTCCCACTGAGAGTAGATGACAGGTCTCCCCCCAATCAGTAAATCTTTATTATTAAAAATCGGAGACTGCAGGTGCCATCTGCAAGATATATCACAAATCCTTTCCGCTGAGCGCCAGACCTGGATCAGATGAGTCACGATGGGGCCGCAACGCAATTGACTTTGCTGTACAGAAATATTTGCAAATAAAACGTCTGCCAAAGACCATGGGTGCACCATCCTTTCTTCCATTGTACGCCAAGAAACTGCTGTCTGAGAGTCAAACCATGTGACAAGGGGTCTAAGAGTGAAGGACCAGTGGTAAAGTTTAAAGTTGGGCACCGCTAAGCCCCCATTTAATCTCCTGCGCTGGATGGTAGCAAATCTAAGACGGGGTCTCTTCCCATTCCATATGAATTTCGAAACGGCCGCATGAAGCTTAACCCAGTATCCAGCAGGGGGAGAGAGGGGGACCATGGAGCTGACAAAGTTAATTCTGGGCACTACATTCATTTTGACAATAGAAATGCGTGCCTGGAGTGAGTTGGGCAGGCTGGCCCATCTTTCTAGATCACCCAAGACTTTGTTCAGTGATTCCGTATAATTGTGCTTCACAATAAGATGTAGAGAGGAAAATATTTCGATGCCCAGGTATTTAAAATGTGGAACTGAGGGAATATTGGAGGGCAAAGGAGAGGTCTTGGCCGCTTCATTCAATGGCAGCAAAGCTGACTTTGACCAATTGATTTTGAACCCTGATAGTGCACCAAACTCATCCAACATTGATAAAAGGTGGGGGGCAGACTGCAATGGGTCTCCCAGAAAGACTAAAATGTCGTCAGCGTAAAGTGCCAGGTGATGGTGTGTGTTATGAACAGTTATGGGTTTAATAACTGACGATAACCGGATCATCTGCGCCAAGGGTTCAAGTGATAGAGCAAACAGCGTCGGGCTCAAAGGGCAGCCTTGACGAGATGATCTAGACATTGGGAACAAGTGTCAGCAGTGGAACAGTGGAGCAAGTGTTACCTGTAAGAACCATTGCAGAGGGGTTTGAATATAACAACTGTATCATTTTTATAAAGCCTTCTCCAAAACCCATCGCTCCCAAAACCGACCACAAAATGGACCACTCAAGGCGGTCAAACGCCTTCATCGCGTCTAGGGATAAAACAGCTGCTGGAGTTTTGAGGTCTGTTGCTGCGTCAATTATATGCAGCAGTCGGCGGACATTGTCAGATGCCATACGTGACTTCATAAAGCCGGTCTGGTCACAGTGAACTAGTGATGATATATGAGGTTGCAGGCGACGGGAGAGTGCCTTGGCATATATTTTAACATCGGCATTCAACAGGCTAAGGGGCCTATAACTACTACACTGTGCAGGGTTTTTATCTTTCTTCAGTAATAAGCTTATTACAGTTATATTGACATCCCTAGAGAAAGCACCTTTCTCTATTGAAAAGTGGATCATACTGAGAAGCAATGGGCCAAGGAGGTCCCAAAAAGCTGCGTAAAATTCTGGTGGTATGCCGTCGAGCCCGGTTGATTTGCCCCTTTGCATACTTAACACAGCCTTTTTAAGTTCCTCAAGAGAAATTGGTTCTGCTAAATCATTTGCCTCCTCCACCGCAAGGCGAGGTAACTTTAATTGAGCCAAAAAATCGTCACACTTGTCTTTGTTGAGAGATATATCTGATTTGTACAGGTCAGAGTAAAAACTGAGAAAAGTGTTGTTGATCTGTGTTGGATCAGTGGTGATAGCTCCTGACTGTAATTTGACTGAAGAAATATCGGAGAACTGCTCATTTGACCTAATCTTCATCGCCAACAGGTGGCTGGGCCTTGACCCATGAAAATAATACCGTTGCCTGGTCCTATGGATTAAAAACTCTGACTGGCGTCTGAGGATGATGTTAATGTCTTTTCTGACCACCTCACGCTGTGAAACTATCTGTTCCGATAGATTAGCAGGTAACACAGATTCTAGTTTTTCTAGTTTGCTTTCCAATTCATGTAACTTAGAAATTTGGGCCTTGCGCTGGTTGGAGGCAAACAGAGTGGCATTACTCCTGATAAAACCTTTAATTGCGTCCCAAAGTATTCTTGGATCATCGACCGAGCCAACATTGAACTCCAAGAATTCCCTAAGCTTCTCCCTGAATTGTGTCCTAAATTCTTCCTGTTTCAATAGAGACGTGTTGAAGCGCCATTTCGGTGCGCGAGGGAAAGCGCTGTTGAGTATCGCAGTGCAGAGCACACCTTTATGATCAGAAAGGGCTATGGGAAGCAACAATACATTGTGAATATTTTTAAAGAGTTTAGGGGATGCAAATATGTAGTCGATTCTTGAACAAGATTTGTGTCGAGCCGAGAAAAAGGAGTAGTCACTGACTGATGGGTTCGACGAACGCCACAAATCTGTGAGACCCAGACTGTTAGCCCATGCCTGTAAAGCTGCAGATGCTTGTTTCTGATCCCTTGTCTCAGATTTGCCTGTCCTGTCATTAGCTGCCTTCCAAACCACGTTAAAGTCTCCCCCCACAATGAACAAATACGCACTCAGCTCCAGCATCTTATTTGTCAAATTGTCGTAAACGACTCTATCAAAACAGTTCGGTGCATACACTGATATGAAGGCTATTTTCCTGTTACTAATTTCTGACTTAACAATTGTCAACCTGCCTTCTGTATCAGACCACGTGTCTTGGATTTTAATTTTAAAGCTACGTCTGGCTACGATAGCCACACCCTTGGTCTTTGTTCCAGATGTGGAGGAAGATATCACATGATAATGTTTATCCGCAAGGCGTCTAATATCAGCAGCCAGGAGATGCGTTTCCTGTACTAATGCAACGTCAATTCTCCTCCTACGTAATAAACCCAGCGTGCTAATCCTTTTGTGGGGACTGTTCAGACCACCTGCATTCCAACTCAAGACATTAAGCTCAGGCATGATTTAGGGTATTGACCTCTATAGTGAATGCCGACACAGACATGAGGACAGCACCCGTGACCATCTGAAAAAATGAACCCAGACAGATATGTATACAACTTAATCCAGTCAAGCCCTTCTCCTTCCATACAAAAAGAAAGTAACACAAAATCCACAGTGTGAGCCGCTCCACATAGAAACAAATAGAAAGAAAAAAACTGAAAAACAAATGATGTTTTAACCCACCCCCCTCCCAGTGTAGTGGGTCTAATTCTGCGTTGTGTTCGATTACGATGAATGGAGAGGACACACACTGTAGCTGGTCACGACACAATTTATTCTCCGTCCTGTATTATAGAGAAGAAGTATTCACCGGTGTTCACAAGTGTTTTCTCATACATGCTCTCTTTGCTCTCTCTGATCTCTCAGGGAAGAGTCAGGAGCAAGAGGGTTTATAATGCAAAATTAAATAAAATACATAAAATGTTTTACATCAACATAAGCTTAAGAACATAAAGTGCGTAAACTCACATACCTGTATTATAGAGAAGAAGTATTCACCGGTGTTCACAAGTGTTTTCTCATACATGCTCTCTTTGCTCTCTCTGATCTGCAACACCATGAACACAGTCACCACATGGCTCCTGTGAGCATTCATTCTCAATAGTACACCCTAGCGTTATAAGCTACGCAGCAGCCTAGCAACACACACGGCCATAGTACTTCTCCACTCGAGTTAGCAAGCTTACGCATGACAATATACCAAAAAAATACACTTTTAACACGTGTCTATGTGACTACACCAGCATTACAACAGTTTAAGATAACTTACATTAACATTTTACAACGAAAACAATGAAAATATGCGGAGCAGCAGAAATGCGTACCTCTCAGGGAAGAGTCAGGAGCAAGAGGAAGTAAAACCCCCAGCGCCACGCGATAAGTACAGTTTCAAAATAAAGTGCCCATTGTACTTCCTGTATTTCCCAGACCTTTCCTCTAGCATCTAGCTGCGTTTTTACCTACAGATAACATTTTCAACCACACAATACTTTATAACAACATTAATAACCCTCAAAAGAACGAACAAGAGTAACCATAAAAAAAATACTGTCCTTCAAAATAAAAGTGCGCTTCAACGTCCTGTTCATAATATTGCGCAACAACATCACATCATTACACCAGCACAACCCCCTAAGAGAGCAAAAAACATGCCCTAACTATTAACCCTCCCCTATTACTTGGCTCCGTGACCATAGTCGGAAATTGGGCGGGAACAGGACAGTAGTCGCCAGTCCCATCCCTCCTCAAATGAAATTACAAAGCAAAAACCCCTCACAGAAGTCCTCCCTTCAATGCTTAAAACTGGATGCATAAAACATACAGTGAGGGACTGTGTATACGAATGTACTGAATTCCTTAAGATGTCTGAAATATAAACACAAAGTATGGTATAACTGTGACTTCAAGTATGAGACTAAGGTAGCTGTCTTAACATTATATGCGCTGACTGTGCCGGACGTAAAACTAAAAACTGCTCCATAATGTGAGGCAAGCTCTTAAAGTGTAAAAGCAGAAATGCTCCTCAGCTGATCCTGTATTGTTTTATAACATAAAACTGTTGATGGAACAAAACTACCAGGAAATTGCTGCAGTGAAACGGCAACAGTCAAGTAGATCAAAGCAATTAGCGTTGCACAATTATTCCGTGACCAAAGATATCACCTTATGACAATACCCGCCACTCTTAGTGACTAGGGATTATCTTATTTTCGTGTCCATTATAACGCCCACTACTCGAGCAGGCGCTTAAAGCCAGAAACAATAAATGTGCGTGAACGAGAAATCAAAGATCATCCACCGTAATCCGTTGTGGCAAACGCCGCGTCAAAAAGGGAAAGTGGCTGAATGCCAGGTGTGAAGGCAGTTCGTGGCGACTCCAAGAATAACCGGAGAGAACGACATCTTAACCAGTCCACGAACTAACTTACTCCAGGAAGATTATGCGTGAATGAGATTCATATCCATCCATTAGCTGCGGTTCAGCACCAGAGTGACGATCAGGGGCTGTTACGGGTCCTCCGCAGCCGCCTGTGCGGTGTTGGTCCGGGTGTGCCGGCTGATCGCCTCGCGAGCCGGAGCCCGAGGGGACCTCTCCTGCGTCGTCATCGGTCGGGAGTTGAGGAAATCCTCTGCTTCTCTGGAGTTGCTGAAGACACGATAATCCGGCCCATCTTTGATTTTCAGAATCACTGGGTAAAGGAGAAAAAATTCAACTCCTCTTTCTCGCACGGTGTCCATCGCTTGGGTGAAGGCCTGCCGGCGCTTGACTGTGTGATTGCTGTAATCAGCGGCAAATCTCACTCTCTTGCCGTCAACGGTGACCGGATCCTTCTTCGCAGCTCGGAGAATAGCCTGCCGTGTCGTGTAGCGGAGGACGTTGAAGATGAGAGTGCGGGGCCTGTCACGGGCAGAGCGACCATCGTAGATCCGGTGGGCCCGCATTATCTCCGGCTGCGCAGTCTGAAGAGACGGGAACCACTCCGGCAGTGCCCGGTTTAGATATTGCACACTGTTCGACCCCTCGGCTCCCTCTTTCAGGCCGATGATACGAATGTTGCAGCGTCTATTCCTGTCCTCCATGTCCGCCAGCTTGAGTTCAAGTGTATGCAGCACAGTCTCGTGGTTAGCAACTGCCATAGAGTTTTCCTTGACAGTGCTCTTCAGAGCTTTGATATCTGCTTTCACCACACCAATACTCGCCGAGAGCGAGGCCAGATCAGATTGAATCGTGTTCAATTTATCCTCTGTGCTTTTACCCATTTCGTGAAGTTGAGCGAACCGAGGCTCTAGATATTCACGTTGTTTCTCCATTAGCGTGTCTGCCATAGCGTCCAGCTCGGTAGCACGAGTTCCTTTGTTCGACTTCGCAGAGGCTCCACCTGCACTGTTCTTTTTCCCAGATTCAGTCATTTTTGTCCCAAGCAATTAAAGGCGTCACAATATCAGTACAAAAATTAATTTGAAGGGGTAAACTAGCAAAAAACAGGGGGGATGGGGGAAGCGCAAAAAGCCTAAGCCGCCATCTTGTCCGGCCGGTCACGTGACTCCACCTCGGATGTTCAATCTTCACTATTATTGTTGTTGATGAATTTATACGCTGTCGCCAATGTCGTGAAAATCAGGTCAATCCCCTTCCACTTGAACCACAGTGTAGCCGGGTAGGCTAGCATGTATTTTATATTGAGTTCCCTCAGTTTGCTCTTTGCAGAGGTGAAAGCTTTTCTCTTCTCCACCAGCTCTTTTGTCATATTGGGAAATACAGAAAGCTGACATCCTTCCTATTCGAAGCACCACTTTTCTTTGGCTGCAGTAACCACCTTGTCCCTCGCTGACTCTCTCTGAGGAAGCGTATGAGCACCGGTCTTGGAGGTCGGTCTGGGTCTGGCATCGGTGCGAGCAGCTATTGTGCTCTGTCAATCTTTCTGCACAAAGCCCCAGGTCCTATGTCAAAATCTTCTGAACACAGCTCAGCAATGTGCCATTAGTCCTGAAAGCATCTTTCAAGCCTACCAGCCTCACGTTATTCCTTTTTACTGTGGTTTTCCAGAGCTTGAATGTGGCCCCACATAGCATCCGTTAGCTTGCCTCTCTCATCTTCGCCTGTGAGTAGCTGCTCTGAGGCCTCCTCTAGGCGCATAATGCATGTTTCGGCTTCTGCCAATCTCTCCTGCATCGCCATCTGTTACGGCCGCTACTCTGGCCACTTTTGTTGTGTTTAATTTTTCTGTTTGCCAGGCTGCCTGCCGAGCGGCCTGCTCCTGTCCACACGGATGCTCCACCCTCTCTAGCCTAATTGGTGCGGTTTGTTTGCAGCTGGCCAATCCCTGCCGCCCAATCAGGAACACCCAGCTATAAAGCTCCCGCCCGTCTGTCAGTCGTGGCAGCTGACTGTTAGTGGCAGCTCGCCTCTTTGTTGTAAGAACATTTGTAGTGTGTGAACCTTATGATAGCACAGAGTGGTTGTTTGTTGTCCCACAGTTTTGTTTTGTAACTTACTGCTGGTAATCTTGAAAGCCTGGAAGTGGGGTCAGGTTTAGATTTAATACTGACACTGATTTTGCTGGTTCATCTGCTCGTAGCCATTTGTATTGTTAAAAACACTAGGTGCAGGGGTGCTGTTTCCGGTGTATTTTGGTTCTTTAGTCGGCCTTGGTAGCAAGTTTTGTTTCTCCTTTTACTTTCAAGTGGATAATCCCTTGTACTGATTAGCTCATAAAGAGTCCTCCTTTTGTTATATTCTGTTTTTGATTTGGACAGCACCCACCGGCCCCATTCCTTGGTTTGTGTTTTTTTCTTCATATAAACCATTATTTTTACAATTTATGATACAATAAACAACTTTATACCTATTACCAACTAAGTTTTGTGTTGCTTCCCTTTCCCCTGTGAGCCGGGTTGTAACACCATCACTGTGGTTTTCAGCTCCATTGTATCTCCTTAATAGTTGAGACATCTGTCGCCACTCCCAGCAATGTGGTGTTAATTTCAACAATTTCTGCAAACAAATTGTCGAGGCTTGGTGGCAGGTCACCTGTAAGGCCGTCATCATCATGAGGGGGGCTTCTCCGGGTCTGCACGTGGCCTGCGCCTTTGAAATACTTCGACGTTGACATCTGGCTTTAGTTGTGCCTAAACAATGCCAACTGTTTATTTTCTGAAACTGAGGAAAATTTTTAAAAAGTACGAGCCTCTACTCAAAGATAATTTGTAACTTTACATGTCGGTGAGTGGAGAGTCCTTAATCCGCCGTCATCTTGTTCGTGGTGTCCATGTGACTTGGACTCTCAGATTTTTCCGCTCTCATTTTCCAAATGGCAATAAAAGTTTGTCTGTTTACACAAATGAGTCTCTCCTGATTGAAGCTGAAATGAAGCTTAGCGTAAATTCAATCCAGAACACTATCTCTATTCCACTTCCATTCACAATTATCTTGTTTTTCCCTCTGTCACCCCACTCCTCGTGATCAGCTGACTTCCGGTGTTTGGCAACCAATCAGATCTCACCACAATCTCAACCAGCCAATCATGTTGTCCCTGTCATACTTTTACATTTTGCTCTCCTCCTCCCTGCTGTCAACTGTCATTTCAGTGTGTTTGCTGCAACCCTCCTCCACGCCTTTAACCTCCAGTCTTCATATCCAGTGCAAATTGCTGCGACCTCCTCCACTCCATCCACCTGCAGTCTTCATATCCAGTCAGGACAAGCTCATCATCACTCCTCATCACATTCAGATCTCCAGCCAGGACCACTACCAGTATCTAGACCCCGGTGGGGTGGGGGGTGGGGTTCCTATACTTTGCACAGCCTCAACCCCTTTTTCACATATGATGAAATCACAATGGGGTCTAATCGCCAAAGACATATCTCTCACTTTCTGTCTTGTTTTGCACATGGCAATTAAAGTTCATTTGTTTACACAAATGAGTCTATCCTGATTTAAATGTATTATGATATAAATACACAGGGAGAGAGAGAGTCTGCATTTTGAGAGTAGTGTTCTTTTGGTATAATAAGCTACCATGAGTGCTTTAAGATACGATGGTGCTTAGGTTAGAAGGAGAATATTAAACGCTATTTTGGATTTTATAGAAACCCGATGCAAAGAAGCTAACACAGAGGAGATATGAATCTCTTTCCCTAGTTCCTGTCACTACTCACGCTGCAACATTTACATTAAAGCATGTAAATATTTTAGTAGACACCAACTCTGTAAGCAGCCAAGGCTGCTTCGTGGCTTCTGTTGCTTGTAAAAATCAACTGGCAGACTTTGTGTTGTATCTGTTCAAACTAAATTAAACTTATTCACTCTTGATTAATCTGAGACAGACTCTCGCATTACTGCTATTGAGAGAGTGGAGTGCAGCAGTCAGCTCCAACCTGGCCCGCAGAGAAGAGAGCCGTGAAGAGAAAAGTTGTTGCTGTATGAGCAGTGAAGAAAGGCGAGCCGATGCTGCCCCTGCAGATGGTGAAGAAGAGGAAGAGGGCAAGATAACAAAAGGTCAACATCAAACAGTATTTGACGTGCATGATTAACATGTGCATCACAGATCTATATAGGCCACTTGGAAGACACAACACATCTGCTTCTCTTCTCCTCTGATTAGTTTGATAAGGTTGAACCTTTCTTCTTCGACAAGGAAAAACAATTCCAGAAAGAAAACCAATTGTCCATCAAGGGTTCTTTCAGACAGGACGCTTAGAATTGAGGCCAAACAGTTCAGTCTTGGTTTCATCAGACCAAAGGTGTCACACCGTGGTGAGGTTGTCTTGTCTTGGGTTTGTTTTGTCCTGTCATTTCCTGTTTTATTTTGAAAAGTAATTCTCCTCTCGTTTCAGGTCACTTGCTCTTCCTCATGTGTCTCAGTCTGATTGCCCTAAGTGTTTCCACCTGTCCCCTATTTCCCTCCATGTGTTTAAATAGTCTGTGTTCCCCTTGTCTTGTGCCAGAGTGTCATTGTCCTTGTCCTTGTCCTGCACCAGAGCCTTGGTCCATGTCCACAGCCATAGTAATCGCCATAGTAAGCCGTATGTACCTAGTGAAGAGTGATTTTTTGTTTGTAATTTTTTCCTTAGCTAAAGTTCATAGCCCTTCGTTTTCCTCGTTCAAGAGTGATTTTTTGTTTGTTAATTTTTACCATAGCTTAGATTCATAGTCCTTTGTTTTTTTCCTCGTTAAAGAGTGATTTTTTGTTTGTTAATTCTTATCCTAGCTTAGATTCATTGCCCTTTGTTTTTCCTTGTAAGAGAGTAATTTTTTGTTTGTTATTTCTTGCCATAATTTAGATTCATAGTCCTTGGTTTTTTCCTCAAGAGTGATTTTTTGTTTGTAGCCAAATTATTTTATATAGACAGGTTTTTCCTCCATACGGAGCGTTTTGTGTTTATTTGTTTCTTTTTGATTTGAGTTATTTTCCCTCCTTTTGGAGTGTTTATTGTTTCTCAATAGTCAGAGTATAGTGTCTAGTTTTGTTTATAGCCATTTGTTTGTCACTCGGTCCGAGGTCTCCGGTGAATTCAATAAAAGCCTTTTATCTAAAATCTCTGCATCTGAGTCCTGCTTTGAGTCTCGGCCTGACAAAAGGATTTTGTTTCTCACAGTTTTAAAGTCCTTTAGTTGCTTTTTTGCAAACTATCACTGAGGAGAGGCTTCTTTCTGGCCTTTTTGCCATAAAGCCCAGATTGGTGGAGTGCTGCAGTGATGATTGTGCTTCTCCCATCTCCACACAGAATCTCTGTAGCTCAGGCATCAGGTTCTTGGTCACCTCTGTTACCAAGGCCCCTCTCCCCAATAGCTCAGTATGGCCAGGCATTCCCAACATCTTCCATTTAAGAATTATGGAGGCCACTGTGCTCTTGGAATCTTTAATGCAGCAGAAATCTTTTTGTAGCTTTCCGCAGATCTGTGCCTTGACACAATCGAGTCACTGAGCTCTGCAGGCTTTCCCTTCAACCCCATGGCTTGTTTTTTGCTCTGATATGCATTGTGAGCTGCGAGACCTTATAGCCGCATTTCGACCAAAAAGTACCTGGAACTTTATTGATTCAATACAGGACGCAGCATTTTATTTTCAAATACAGGACATTCCCGTTTTATACAGGACACATGGCAACCCTAGCCACCACTTGTTGTGGTCCTTTTATTTTTTTTGTAGTCCCGTGTCCCTTTTTTACCTTCTCCCATACCTGTATTGCAGTGTGGAAAATAATGTTGAGCTTGCTCGCTCGCTTGTTACCGGCTTTTAAATATGGCGGGTGATATATAATGCAGTGAGTACTCGACCAGTCAGAAATGTTCAGCGCTGCAGACCACATCCCCCAAAGTTCCCAATCCTTTGGAAAGTACTACCCCCCCGACCAGGGAATTTTTGGGGGGTAGATCAATTACCCCAGACCTAAATTTAGACCCTGGTTCCTGTGGTCGAAACACACAGTTTGTCAAAGGTGAAAAAGTGGCTTTTATCGACAGGTGTGTGCCTGTCCAATCAATTGAATTTAGTACAGGTGGAATCCAATCGAGGTGTAGAAATGTCTCAAAGATGATCAAAAGAAATGGGAGGCACTTGAGGTAATTTTTTTTTTTTTTTTTTTCTACTTTGTCACTGTAAGGTAGTGAGTGTAGATTGATAAAGAGAAGATGCAACATAAGCCTGCAACATAGAAAATTGAAGGGGTCTGAATAATTCTGAATGCACTGTATACCTCACTGTATACAGTATATTGTGTGTATAAACATACAATATACTGTATACTTCAGGCAGTAGAATTCCTCCTGAACATAACTGCACTAAGCTCAGCTGCATCTTCAGCCTTCAGCAGGACTATAAGCACTGCCTAGGTTACAGCTTCTCAGGGGGAACAGCCTCTGTGTTCACTCCTCACCTGGGAAACAGTGCTCTGCTCTCTCCACACTCATCCACTGAGAGAAAGAGAGGAGTGCACATGAAGAGCTGCAATGACAGAACCAACATCGAAGAAACAGGGATTTAAAAAGTGTCGGAGTGCCACTTTCAGCATTGATGGCTTTAGCTTCACCATCGGTAAGAGACTGTTACACAGTGTGTGTGTGTGTGTGTGTGAGAGAGAGAGAGAGAGAGAGAGAGAGAGAGAGAGAGAGAGAGAGAAAGAGCTTGGTGCTATTGTGTTGCTGAACAGTTTTTGTTCTTTACTTAATGTTTATCATATTTGAATTGGTGCTCACTTTCCTGGTACAATTTGCTCCATGTTTAGGTTATCTTCCTTCTTTGCTCCAAAAGAAAAAAAATTTATAAACTGGGGGCCCATTCAAGTCATTCAATTTTATCCTCTGTAATACATTATATGGCAAAAGTAGCCACCCCTGTCCACATATTTTAGTGCTTTTGTGTACTTTTCATTTGTGCCCAAATGGAAATAAAAAGAGGGAAATGTTAATGTTTTAACATACAGTGATTTTGGACAGTAGTGTTCTTCCAACTGTGATATCACCCATAAATTTAACAATAGTGTTTGAATTGTGGATGGGTTGACAGTCATGCATGAAGGGTGCATAAAGAAGGGGGCTTAGCGCACAGCCCTGGGGGACACCATTGCTCAAAGTGAGTGTAGGGATTTGTGTTTGCCCAGTCTGACATACTGGGGGCAGATGATGAGGAAATTCAGTATCCAGTTAGTTATGCAAGGAGTTAGTACGAGTGTGTGGTATGATAGTATTAAAAGCCAAGCTGTAGTCAACAAAAAGCACCCTGATGTAGGTGTTGTGTCTTTCCAGGTGAGAGAGCTGTATTGATAGCCACAGATAGCGTCCTCAGTCAATTTGTTTGATCAGCTGGGACAGTATCTTTGACATGGGTGAGTAGCAGTTGTTCAAAGCATTTTGAAAGGGCATGAGTAAAAGGAACTGGCCGACATTCATTGGGACAGGTTAACAGAAGTTTTTTGACAACAGGCATGATGATGGTGGATTTGAGGCCTGCAGGCACTATGCATAAGTATAGAGAGTTTGAAAATGTGTGTGAATACCTCTGCTGGCTGATCCGCACAGGGCTGGAATTCACGCCTTGTGGAGGTCTATGTGTCCACCAACAGTTTGAAACTGTCTCAGAACACTACTATATATATATATATATATACATACATACATGGTATATGTTTGTAGTCACATTTGTAGAATATGACTCATTGAACTTTACAGCATGTGTATGTGTGTGTGTATGTGTGTGTGTAAGTGTGTCTGTGTTTACAGGTTGCTGTCTCTATGGGAACCGGAAGAGACAGGAAATGACTGTGACATAATTTTCACTGGTGCAAATAAATGTCAGTGTGTGTTGTCAGTTGCTAGGGTGCTGAGCTCAGGGAGCCATTATCACTAATGAAGTGGCCTCTGCCACAGAGTGTAATCTGGCTGTTCATTATCTCCTTCCTTTACTGATTCCAGATGTACTCCCCATCCACACACACACACACACACACACACACACACACACACTGTACCTATTCATCCTTTTCTCTCTCTGGGTGCCTTCCATCAAAAATTTGAGGTGTCAGGTGTCCATTTGCGTCTTAGATCTGTCTGTATTTATTTTGTTACAGAAGACATTAATTTACTTATTCTTCAGTATTCAGGTGTAACATTATTTCAGAATCTTAATTGGTTTAGTGGTGATTTTAACTATCGTATCCTTTGTTTTAAATATCACAACCACCAAGAATACTAAATAAACTGGATGAAACCTTATAGGATATGTGGTTACTATTTACAATTGCCAACAAGTTAAGTTTAAGAGTGCAGCTTTAATATGTCAATTCACTCACATACAGTCCTGCACACCCTCACAAGTGTTTTAAGGTACAGTATCTGGCTGATTAGACCTTTGCATAGGCTGAAGTGGAGCACAGGTATCCTGGGAATGTACTAGTACTGAAACTGAATGTACTAGTATGGATAATAAAGGTGCAGGTTGTCCCCCTTTAACAGGTGCAATAGGAGTGTCCTGATTGGTTTGACTGTTTTCGGACTTTTGGAACGTGTTTGGACTCTTTGTTTGGACTTTTGGTTTATTTCCTGTTTTATTTTGAAGTAACTTTCCTTGTGTGTCTAATGTTGTTTTACCTTTCTTTGTCTTGATTGTCTGCCCTGCCCTAATGTGTTTCACCTGTGTTCAATTACCCTTGCCTCCCTTCTGTATTTAAGTCTTTGTCTTCCCCTCTTTCTTTGTCAGTTTCTCTTTTGTGAGGCTAATGTTTGTTCCTGGTCAATCCCCCTGATTTTTCCTCATGTTCTTGAGTTTTGCCAGTATATTGGACATTCTAAGTTCTGCTTTCCAGTTCCTCAGTTTTTGCTTATCTTTTGTAATTAAATTACATTTTGTACCAACCAGCTTTTTGTTCTCGTCTGCCTTTGGGTCCACAAATCCTTTACACCATAACAAGGAGAGGGTGGGAGATGTCAATCAAACACAATCTGTACACTCCAACACAGTCCCAAATAAATGAAAATTGTAGGGTTGAATTGTGATTGTTTTATATCTTACATACATAATCCTTTAACCTTCTAATTTACATTACTACTGAGGTAATTAAATGACAGAAATTTTAATTCTTCTCTATACAGTTGCCAACGAGGCGGGGGAAAGCAACCGTTGTCCACTGGCCCACTTTGCACGTGAGTTCACCAAAGTCTCAGTTGTCTCAATTTCAAGTTCAGCTCTGGAAATTAAGCCATTGTTATCATGAGATGGTGTTGTTGAACAGAAATGAAAAGCAAGCAAAGGATGTTTGTTTGTATATTCAGGCTCACGGTCCCAGAATGCATTATGCACTGCTGTCACAGCTGGCATTGGTATCACTGATCACAAAGGAATCCTGATCAGCTCTTCCAGTGCTGAAGAGATCCTGGCTGATGAGCTGCCAATCCCTGATTCACCTGACGCCATGGAGAAGACTGCTATCAGGTCTCACATACACACAAAAAAACCCAACACACATTTACTCCGAAAGAAACACATAAACTGGCGTTTGTTTCTCCTTATAATTATTGTCAGGTTTACACCACCTAAGACATTTAATACTGACACAAAGAAGAGAAAGACAAGAGCGTTATTTCTTACTCGCGAGGAGAACGGACAGAGATATGCTCAGTTACAATCTCCAACCCGCTCTGAGCATATTCCGCCGTCTCCTCTCTTTTTATTATCACGCCAGGCATTCCAGGCATTCCTTAGTTACAAGTCATTGCTTATCTTAAAGAACTGAGAATCACACAAAAGCAATATGACGGGTGCCTGATGATACATTGTTCAAATGTTCATCCCATGATGTAGAAGTAGAACAATCAGGCTCCAGTCTGCTCTGTGCATCGTGATCCCCTTTATCAGCTACTCCCTGTAACACAACTTCATCACAAGACAAACTGTATGCATGGTTATTATCATATGACAAACTATATGCATGATTATAGGACTGTAAAGCAGGATACATGGTTAATTAGTAAATATGAGATAAATTCATATATACAATTATTCCAACATTTCCCTCCTGTTTATCACATATTTGCTCAAATTCTCATATCACTTAGGCAACCACTTCAAAAGATTTTCAGTTGTAAGATCATTTTTATGAACACAAATATGCTTACACCCAGAGAGTCTCCTGAGAGATTACTTTACACATAATCTCCAGGGTTAGGGAGTAGGTCAGGTACTCCATAGTACGTCGTTTCAGCATCGTCATCCTCACTATTGGTATCACCATCAGATCCTTTACCTAATAGTGGATACATTTGTGCTATTTGGTTTTCCATGGGTGAGATGGCTGTGGTAATAAGACGATTTAACAATGAACGTAAGCAGGGAATAAAACAACATCCACATAAGGTTAAGACAGCAGCAAATACTGCTATTGAGACCAACACAGAGGATACCAGAGTTCTATATTTCCCAAACGCATCCATCCAAGAATCCCACATCGTGGTATCTACCCCTGAGTGGTCTTTCATTTTGCCATTTAGAGTTCGAAGGCCCTCTATAGCTTTGGTGAGGCTGCCATCAGCAGCAGTGTTATTAGGAATGAATGTGCAGCACCGTTCACCGAACATTGCACACACTCCTCCTTTTTCCGCCAAGAGCATGTCAACCGCTATTCTGTTCTGGAAAGTCATGAGTGACGTTGCAGCTAGTTGACCATGTACCGCCTCGAACCCAGCTTCTGTCCAATTTCCCAATTTCTGAACGTTATAGTGGATGTAATTTATTCTGTCTACGTTTTTATTAATTGTACACCACCAACAAATTGATGATTCAAATCCAGCAGCCACCTGATCAACCAATTTGTACTCGTCAGGTACCCCTCTTGGCACCCCAATAGCATCAATTTATGTAGGATTGTTGTCTGATCGCCATCCGCTGCTCTTTTCTTTAGATGCCACTGTTGGGGCATCTTGGCATTTAGATTTTTTGTTAAGTCTTTTACTGATATGGGATATATAGATACAGGTAACAGTCACTAAGGCATACAATCCTGTTACATTTGCAGGGAAGCTGTCAAATATCCTGTCATCCCCACACCACCACCATATGTCTCCTCGAGACACAGGCTTGAAATTGGCTGTTGTGATTATGCCTTCAGTGCACTCAGATTCAGAGAGATTACTTAGATATTGGCCACTACCAGTCATGTTAACGCATGTAAAATTACCAGGTGCCACCTTTTTAGAGAACACAGGTTTCTTTGCTGTTGCCTTGGTGACGGGAAAAACAGAATCCCAGCTGCTACATGTGGAATTTGGATTTGTTTTGTTCATAACTTCAACCACACACTGTTGTGGTATTATTGCAGGGATTACTTGCAGAAGTGGCCTAGGATTCATGCACACCACACAGTCTCTTTTAGACATATTTGCTCTACCATAAGTAACCAATTGTTGCTTTGTCCCGAAACTCCTGTAGTAACCCTAAACCATTCATCGACATCTTTCCCTTCAGCCTTAAAGACCTTGATTGCCGTATAATTATTGGTTATTGGCACATCACTCTGCTCCATGGTGTTATTTACACACCAAGGGTAATATGGATCTATCCTGGAGTGTCTGGCCCACAATAAAAATGTAAAACATGACGTTCCGTTTAAGGTAGCGTTGGGAACAGGGTAGGGACCGGCAGGTAAGGATACTGTTAACCCTAAACTTGCACCGTTGTGTGTTAAGGTTATTTTATCCTTGAAATATTTTGCTGACGTTTCCGACCCTGGTGCCCAATATTGGCTTTCGTCAGTGATTAGAGTATTCCAACTTACATCTAAAACATTGCTGGTTAAGTACCACCAGTGATATTCCCTTCCTTCCCCTGTAGTTGGAGTCGGCTGGTTGTTACCCCAAAATCCCTTGAGGTTTTTTATAGGAAAGGTTAGAACAGTGCTGGTGTTGGGAGCTACAGTTACACGGATGGCATTATCATATGTCCACTCTACTATCCAAGGTACGCTATCCCACCCATGATCTGTGCTACGCCTGCTTCTTTTGTGGGTTGTATTTTGCTGTGTTAGATTAAGAGTCTTATTTCTAGTTGGTCATTCCTTCGGTGGTTCCCATAAGTACCACACAAGCAGAAAGGTTAGAATTAGGAACAGTGTCACCATCCAACCTCGAACAGCGTTCTTTAACCCATTGGGAGTCATTGCGGCTGAAATATTTCCTCCTCTACTGGGTTCGGTGTCTTATAAAATCTTCACTGACTTTCGGGTCTATCCAGTCTCTACACGTCTGGATCCACCCTATTATCAGTCTTTGGCTCACCTCCCCTATCGGAGCTTTCAACCGAAATGACCTTTTTGCAATGGGTCAGATGAATCCAAGTTGATCTTTCTGCTATTTTTACCGCAGTGGGAGTTGTTAGCAATACTTGATAGGGTCCTTCCCACTTGGGTGAGTGCCAGTGTTTCTTCTTTATACTTTTTACTAGCACCCAGTCTCCCGGTTCCACTAGCCCTGCACTTTGTGGATGATAAGCACAGTGATTTTTTAAGTCGATATGGAACATTGTTCCAACCTTTTTGACGATCTGGTTGACAAAATGAGTTCCGTTATCACTATATATTCTTTCAGGGATCCCATACCTTGGTATGATATCCTTGCACAACGCTTTAGCCACCGTTAGTGCATCAGGGTGTTTTGTGGGGAAAAGTTCAGTCCATTTTGAAAACACATCAACTATGACTAGACAATACTTTTTCCCCTCACTTTGGTTTAATTCTATAAAGTCCATGTGGATTATTTGAAACGGATATTGGGCTGTGGGGAAACGGCCCCTTCGTGGTCTTAGGTTTCCTTGTGGGTTATGCTTTGCACAAGTTAAACATGCTCTACAAAAATTTTTTGAATAAGAGTTAAAGCCATAGGTAGTAAAGTATTGATGTATCTGTCCTACCATCCCTCCTGTTGAGACATGTGTTACACCATGGCTCAATATAGCCGCCCACTTGTATAAATTTTTTGGTAGGATAGGTTTATTCACAGGTCATACATATGTGCCCTTGTATAGTTTTGCTCCATTTTTTATCCAAGTGTCTTTCTCTGATTGTGGACTTTGGTGTTGCATTTCTTCTAGTATTACATCATCTAGTTTTTTATCTTCCTCCAGAGACAACACTTCGAGCTGTCCTTCAGCGGCCGCTTTTGCGGTCTTATCTGCGAAAGCATTTCCCAGGGAAACTTCATCTGTCCCTGATGTGTGTGCTGCACATTTACATACCGCCAATGTTTTGGGTAACTGAACTGCCTGTAATAGTTCTTTCAACAGGGTGGCGTGTGTTACTGGTTTCCCAGTCGAGGTCACCATGCCTCTGTTCTTCCAATATTGTGCAAAGGTATGTACTGTAGCAAACTGGCTGTCAGTGTAGATTGTCGCATCTTTATCTTTCATTAATTTGCATGCTTCTGTCAGTGCTATGAGCTCAGCAGCTTGTGCTGAGAGATGTGAAGGTAGTTGTTTAGCTTTTAGCACTTTATTTTGAGTCACTACTGCATATCCAGTCTGCGTTTTGCCTAGGTCATTCTTCTTGGACGACCCGTCCACAAATAGAACTTCCCCTCCTCCTAAAGGTTGGTCTTTTAGGTCAGTTCTGCTTTTTGCTGTCTGTTCGGCTAATTCCTGACAGTCATGTCTTACTCCTTCTTCTGGGAGTGGTAACAAAGTGGCAGGATTTAGATCTTTTATTAAATACAGTTTGTGGCAAGCAAATTGCCTTTTCCTTTTCTTTTCTTTTTTCCATCTCAATGACAAAAACATCTTGTGCACATACAAAAACCTTCTTTTTCATCGCTCTTCCCCTACATACTTTTTCCATTGATTACACTCACTTGAGTTTTACCGACCAATCATCCATCTACGAGCAAGATACCACATCAATTTACACAAGGGAAAGTTGTTGGATTGACACATCTTGCACATACAATCTATTTCAGTTTCCAAAACACACTTTATCCATCTCGTCTTTAATCTCTTCAGCTTTCAGACAACATTCTTCTAGTTTCATTTACAAATCCTTTACATGTTTAACTTTCCCGTCCCTCAGGACAAGTTCAAACATCCTGCTCTTCTTCTTTCCTACGCTTTCTTTCCCCTTCCTCTCTCTTTCCTGCCATCTTCATCCAAAATTCCAATGTCACTGTATTCCTCTTTTTCCCTTTTCTTGGGATCATTTTTTGTTTTTTTGTGATTATTTCGGTCTTTAGCATGGCTATTTTTTGAGTGCTTAGTCGGCCCTCAAATCCATATTTTGTTATCCATTTATCTAGGTGTTTTATTTTACTTGGATCCTGTTTCTCAACATATTTCCAATCTTTACATGATAACTCTTCCTTTGGGGTTGGTTTGCCCCTTTCCCATTTTACCTTCTTATTTTTATTTTATTTTATTTATTTATCTATTAATATATTTATTTATTTATTTCTTTACTTATATTTTTTCTTTTTATGCTTTGTTGCTTGGAATCGTTGGGACGTCTCCCAAGGTTTTAACTTTGCTGGTATTTATCTCCCTAGGTACTTTAATTTTGTTCAGGTCTGACTCTCTAAAATTTTTTTCTTCAACTTTTGTACAGAAAGTTCTTTTCCCTAACTCGAGATTTAGTTGTTTCTTGTATTTTAGAGAATTTGGGCCAGTCCTGTTAACACCTAGGGTGTTCTAAAGACTGGGTTTTTTTCTGTCAGCAGGACAGCAGTTCAATTCCCTGTTGTGGTAATTCTCACTTCAACTCTTTCGAGTGGAGAATTCTTGCCTTTGCATCCACAAGAGGTTTGCTGTTTACGTTCCCACTGTTTTATATGAGACAAAATACCTAGTGGTATTTTAATCTCCATACACTCAGTCATTCGTACACAGTTTGTTTTTCCACGGAATTTTACGGGACTCCGCTGCCCATTATTGTTACGGATTATCTCGGACTCCGTCGTCCTTCTTTTACCTGTCAGTGCCTAGGATTTACAGGGTTTGTTACAACGCGCAATGACCCTCAGTCAGTCGCTTGTTTTTAACCAAACTGTACTCACCGCTGTTGTCCTTCCCCTCTCGGAATACCGTCAACCATCAGATCCCAGCCGGCGGGTAAACATCCAGTCCTGGAAAAGGATTTCAAGAGCTCATACTATAGAGCCCTGCTGTGGCCACAGTCTTTTCTGGAGTCCACCCTCCCGCTGGAATCCTCAGGTCTATTGGTATCCGGCTCGAAGGACCAAGTAATGTCAGGTTTACACCACCTAAGACATTTAATACTGACACAAAGAAGAGAAAGACAAGAGCGTTATTTCTTACTCACGAGGAGAACGGACAGAGATATGTGTGGCACCCTGGGCATTTCATGAGTTAAGACTGTTCCCAGAATTGTGTTTAGATTAGTTTATGTTATTAACCTGGCCCCCCCACCATTATTTTTCTGATTATTATTATTATTTTTTTAATATTTGTGTAAATAGAAGAAAACTCACCTGATTTCAGTTTGGTTTAGTTATACTACTTCTCACCAATAGATGGCGGTAGCAGCTGGTAATTTGAATGACTGACGCTGTAAACCTTCGTTAAGGAAGTCCGCTCAGTCATATCACAGACAGTCGTAGTTACAGCAGCGTTGAAAACTCAGACTGTCTTTCTGTTTGGTTGCAGGTGAGATAAGTACACAAGTAGTACAATAAATAGTGATGGTAAGGGTTTGTTGTATTGGTGTTTTGCATGTGTATTGAGCGGTGCAGGGAGAGGGCAGCTGAAACTAACTTCGGCCGCGATGTTAGCATGGCGGCGCAACTAACTTCGGCCGCGATGTTAGCATGGCAGCTTGCTGGTTTCACGGCCGTAGAGTAAGGTTTGACTTGACGCGGTAAAACCTTAGTTAAGGAAGTCCGCTCAGTCATATCACAGACAGTCGTAGTTACAGCAGCGTTGAAAACTCAGACTGTCTTTCTGTTCGGTTGCAGGTGAGCATTCCTGATTAAAACAATAAAATTCCTGTTGCACTTGGATCACCAGTGTCGACAGTCAGTGTGTAACATTATTTGGCGAGCCAGGAGGGACTGTTAGGACAGCCGAGAGTCCCTTCCCAAGAGACGAACCTAGAAAAGTACGTTCAGCGAAAAATCCAAGATGGAGCAACTTCAGGACGAGATCAGTGCAGTGCTGTGGACGCTTGTGAAATCAGAGCTCATCACAGTGTGTCAGCATCTACAGTGCAGCGAGCCAGCAGGGGACGGATTCAGAGAACAGTCTCATCGGGCCCTAATTCGTCTGGCCGAGGGCACTTTGGATGAGATGGAAGAGAGTGAGGAGCCTCAGGTGTTCCAGCAGTTCATGTATGATCTCCAATTATTCCTCCAGTCATTATGAGACCAACCTTCAGATGAAGCAGACACACAACCAGCAGCACCTAGTGAAATCGAGAGACGGAAACAAGAGTATGGACAGCTCCAGCAGGCTCAGGCAGAGGCATGTCGGGCTCTAGAGGAGAAGATAGGAGCTTTGGGGGCCCAGTTTAGCAGCATGGCAGTAGTGAAGGAAAGGGAAGCCAATCAGCCTACACCCCTCACAGCACCAGAAGTGACTTTGAGGAAAGAGTTCCGGATTTGGGGCCAAATAGGGGAGGCTGGACAGAAAGACAAATTATCTTTCACCAGCTTGACCAATCAGATCGTGTCTGGGCTCAAGAAGGGCTACTCAGAGACTGAAATAATCGAGGCTGTGATTAAAGCTGTAAGCCCTGGCCTTCACCTTCGAGACCTGCTGGAGGTGAAGCGAGACCTCACACTTCCCGCATTAAAAACCATATTGAGAGGACATTACAAAGTTGACTCATCATCAGACCTGCTCCACAGACTCATGAACATTGCCCAAGATCCCAAAGAATCTGCCCAGGGTTTTCTGTTCAGGGCAATAGAGCTCAGGGAGAAACTGCTCTGGAAGTCTGGTGATGAGGACAAGGGGGAACAATTCAGTTCAGACTTAATCCAGCGTAAATTCCTTCGCTCATTAGAGACTGGTCTGTTCAGCGAGGCAGTGAAGTTTCAGCTGAAACCTCACCTTAGCAACCCCAGAGTCACAGAGGAGGTACTGATTGAAAAAATGAATGAGGCTGCCAGTCTTGAGCTAGAGCGACAAAATAAGCTCAAGAGAAACACTGCAGTCAAGCCACCTAGAGTAAACGAGATACACACAGAGCTGCGAGCTAACCACAGCCAGTTGCCCCCCAATAGTGAAACAGATACAAATGATGAAACACAGACAAAAGTAGGGAATATAGTCTCCACAAAGAAAAAACAAGGACAGAGTAAAGGACCAGATCCAGAGACGGTGAAACTTATTGAGGGCCTCAGGGCTGATGTTCTTGAAGTGAAGAGAATGTTCAGTGAAACATTAGAAGCAACAAAGTCAAGGCCAAGCACAGACACCCGGCCATCATCAGCTGCAAGAGGGGCTAGAGGATGTCAGGTATGCAGAGAGGCTCAGGCAGGTGACTCATGTAGACACTGCTATCGATGTGGACAGGAAGGCCACCTTTCTCGTGGCTGCAGGCAGGGCAGATGCACGCAGGGAAACGGGAGGGGGTTGCTGAGCCGGGACCCACAGTAGCCCTTCCACCTTCCAGGTCCCAAGTTAACCCTGTGTCTCTGCAAAATACCCCCTCACGTTCACAAAAGCCACCAAGTGATCACACAGACACTCTCTATGCCACCCCACAACCAGCCAGCAAACCCCAAAATGACACACACACCAGCTACGTGCCCTCACAACGCCAAAACAAGCTCATCAGTCTCATCGGAAGAAGATGCATGGTCCAGTGTCACCTAGACGCCGTACCAACTGAGGCTCTATGGGACACTGGAGCTCAGGCAAGTCTCATCAATAATGACTGGCGAAAACAACACCTCCCGCACAGCACTGTCAGGCCACTTATTGAACTTTTGGGTACAGAACCACTGGTAGCATTAGCTGCAAATGGGAGTGAAATACCGTATGACGGGTGGGTAGAAACAGAGTTTTATTTGGACTGTGACACACACCCAGAGACAAGACAAGACACTCCTAGTTCCCATGTTAGTGTCCAGTGATCCCAATGTTGCAGAAAAACCCATTATTGGATTCAATGTAGTTGAAGAAGTAGTGGGTAAATGGGGCAAGCGACAGTCAAAACCACAGAACATTCAAAGAATCAGCAGAATGTTCTCAATGTCGGTGAAAACAGCTAAAGCAGTGCTGAAATTACTACAGATACCAGATCCAAGCCAAAGTGTGGGTACAGTGCGGACAGGGAAAAGGGTAATACGCCTGGCTGCTGAACAGATAACCACCTCATACATCTGTGCACATGTGGGAGCCAGTTTGCTGGACAAAGCCTGCTGTTTGTTCCCGATGAGCTATCACAGCTACCCGAGGGTCTGGTCATCCAGGAGGGACTGGTCACTGTCAGCGAGTGGAGGTCGGTATACATCCCAGTCTCAATAGCCAACACCAGCAAGCATGATGTCACCTTAAGCCCTCACACCATTCTGGGACGCCTGGAAGAAATTAAAGCAGTGTACCCCATCACAGTGGATTCCTCTGATGAGACACCGGGGGCAGCAGAACAGAACACCTTGCAGCCTCCCGTCCAGCTAAATGAGGTAACCAGCAACCCACAGCACAGCCATGAACCACCTCAGTGGAATCCTCCTGTTAAACTGGACCACCTCGGCAAAGATCAGCAGGAGAGGGTGAAGCAGGTGTTAAGAGAGGAGTGTCATGCTTTTGCTTATGATGACAAGGACATTGGGTGCATTCCCACCTTAAACATGCACATCACACTGCACGACACTACACCTGTTCGTAAGACCTATATATCAGTGCCAAAACCCCTGCACCAAGAGGTGAAGGATTATCTCCAAGACCTCTTGAACCGCGGGTGGATTTCAGAGTCACGGTCATCCTACTCCTCCCCAATCGTCTGTGTTCGCAAAAAGTCAGGTGAACTGAGACTGTGCTGTGACTACAGAGAGCTCAACAGGAAATCTGTACCAGACAGGCACCCGATTCCCAGAATTCAGGATATGCTAGACTCCCTGCATGGCAGCTCCTGGTTTTCAGTCCTTGATCAGGGCAAAGCTTATCACCAGGGGTTCCTGGACCCTGAGAGTCGCCCCCTCACAGCCTTTATAACACCTTGGGGCTTGTATCAGTGGAACCGCATACCATTTGGCCTCAGCTCAGCCCCAGCAGAGTTTCAAAGGAGTATGGAGGACTGTCTGAAGGGTCTTATTGATGTCACCTGCCAGCCATATTTAGATGACAACCTAGTCCACTCTCCTTCATTCGACAGTCATGTGGACCACATCCGAGCTGTCCTGCAGAGATACCAAAAACATGGTGTCAAACTCAGTCCACAGAAAGTCTTCCAGCGAAAAGTTCGCTTCCTTGGACGGATGATATCAGAAAAGGGGTATACCATGGACCCAGCCGAAATAGCTCCTGTTCAGGCGCTCAAAGACCAACCACCATCGACAGTGGGGGAACTGAGCCGAGTTCTAGGTTTCCTCTCCTACTACAGGGCCTATATCCCAGACTTCTCTAAGGTGGCAAAACCTCTGTACCAGCTACTGACCCTCCCTCCAGACAGAGCCTCACCACCGGTATCCAGAAAAAAAGGAAAAGGGGTTAGTACAAGACAGAAGGGCCGGCCACCATCCAACACACCCATCAGTTGGACTCAGAGCCATCAGGATGCTTTAAATAAGCTGGCTGACTGTCTAACAGAGCCGCCAATTTTAGGCTATCCTGATTTTGCAGAGCCGTTCATACTCCACTGTGATGCCTCACAAGAGGGCCTGGGGGCTGTGTTATATCAGAGACAAGCAGGCAAGATGAAGGTCATTGCATATGGCTCACGGACATTAACACCCCCTGAGAAGAATTACCATATGCATTCCAGGAAACTGGAATTCCTGGCCCTAAAATGGTCAATTTGTGAACGCTTCCGAGACTATCTCTATTATGCACCACATTTTGTTGTCTACACAGACAATAATCCTCTAACATATGTCCTCACAACAGCAAAACTGAACGCAACAGGCCACCGCTGGGTGGGTGAACTGGCCGACTTTAACTTCACGATCAGATACCGACCAGGCCGGAGGAATGCTGATGCTGATGGACTGTCCCGGCTACCCCTCGACATTAACCAGTACATGGCCCAGTGCACAGTGGAGGTAGAGCAGGATGTTATCGTGGCTGCTGTGGAGAGCGCAGTGCTACAGAGAAAGAGCACCTTTCCTGAGACCACAGTAGTCAGCCAGATTGCCATCAGTTTAGTGCAAGACACCAGTGTCGGCAGTCAGTGTGTAACATATGCTCAGTTACAATCTCCAACCCGCTCTGAGCATATTCCATCGTCTCCTCTCTTTTTATTATCACACCAGGCATTCCAAGCATTCCTTAGTTACAAGTCATTGCTTATATTAAAGAACTGAGAATCACACAAAAGCAATATGACGGGTGCCTGATGATACATTGTTCAAATGTTCATCCCATGATGTAGAAGTAGAACAATCAGGCTCCAGTCTGCTCTGTGCATCGTGATCCCCTTTATCAGCTACTCCCTGTAACACAACTTCATCACAAGACAAACTGTATGCATGGTTATTATCATATGACAAACTATATGCATGATTATAGGACTGTAAAGCAGGATACATGGTTAATTAGTAAATATGAGATAAATTCATATATACAATTATTCCAACAATTATTTACCTTATCTGCTATATACTGTAAATGTATCATTTACAGTTACCATATGAAGTTGTAATGAAGGGAAATGTGTTGCAGCCTGACACCTTACTAATTTGAAAATAATCAAAAGAGTGATTACAAAAAAGACTAGTCTTATGCCACACTAGTGGCTCTGCAAAGCACAGCACTCATAGACATATACTGTATACATAGACATTGCATTGGTCGCTTCAGCCCCTTGCTGTGATATGTCAATGTTGCTGCCATATTGGATCGGACAAGACTGGTCTGTAAACAATTATGAGTAATGGAGGAGCTGTGGTTTTTTGGGATAAAAAACACTATAACATATTTCATAAGGAGGAGTGTGTATCAACGTTGGGTTTACAATGAACTGAATGACTTAAGTGGTGGAAAATAATTTAATGTACAGTACATGAAGTGAACAGAAAGCTTTTTACGTAAATACGCACATAAATGACCTCCTCTAATTGGCCAAGTTTTCCAATCTCTGAACAGTGCCCACCCCTGGCTCAACAGATACACAAATAACTTTTACTCCACATTAGACAGAGTAATGTGGTGGAAAAGTGACAGCATGCATAACTTGTAATTTTTGAGTGAAAAAAAAGCATTTGCGACTCATAGTGGAAGATTCGAGCAGTTGTAGTTAATCGCTTATGTTTGTGCTCCAAAAATATCCAGGAGAAAAAATGTATTTGCCAGAAAATATTCTACAGGTGTGTTAAAATACTGATTTGCAGATGTACATATTTTGTCTATGACTTCACATTGTTTGATATGGGTATATAAATGTGTTTTGCACCACATTTACTGGAGCACCTGTATCAAAAATGCGAATTTATGATTTTCTTCATTTGTGAGAACAGGATTTGTGCACTTACAGTGAAGAATTTGAGAAGGTGTAACTGTTGTGTTTCTGGGCGAGAAAAAAAATCTACTAGTATACAACTCCTAAATATTCAAACGATGCGCTGGCAGCAAGTCCACATAGCTCGTAGTTTTTTGCAATATATTTGTATATATTAGTATATTTTTATTGGTATATATATATATATTTTTTTTTTATTCTACGTCGTTGTTTCATCTGACAATGGAGAAAGTAATGTACACAAAGGAAGAACTCCTGCCTTTAAAGTTTACCAGATATGGAGTTAAACATCCCATACTGGCTGAGCTGAAGAAGCTGTACTGTGGATGCAGAGCCGGGGCTAAGCTAAAGGCTAGGAGATGGAGATGTAAGTCTTTTCTACCATCAATCCTCATGGGATATGTCAACTCCGTGGCTAACAAGTGTGATGAATTGGAGGCACTTGTGAAGAACCAGCGAGCATATCGTGAGTGTAGTCTCATGTGTTTCACGGAGACCTGGTTAAACGACAACACAGGATATTGAACTGTTGGCAGTTGGTCTGAGACCGTACTATGTACCAAGAGAGTTCTCACACATCGTCGCCATTGTTGTTTACATTCAACCACAAGCAGAGCCTGCAATCGTGTGTGACGTCATCCACTAGATGGTTGCGAGAGTACAGACCCAGCACCCTGATGCATTAATTGCAATATCAGGGGATTTTAACCATGTCACTCTCACCTCTCACCTGTCTGGCTTCACTCAGTATGTTGACTTTCCCACAAGGGAAAATAAGACACCGGTTTACAGTGATTTTAGAACAGCTATGGGGGTGCTGTTAGGAATAACATCTTGATGAGTCACTTACAGTGCGCCGTTTTCTCCAGGGCTCCACTGGTCTCTGGCTCTGCTCAGGTCCTTTCTCAGTCTTTAGAGAGAGGTGGAAGAAGACAGAAATTCATCTACATCCATTTTGTAAAAGAGTGTAACAACAGGCAGTCATTGAGAATACATGGTTTACAGCAAGTATGACAGACCAGCCGACTGGACAGTGGCCACAAATGCTGTCTTTGCTTTAGTAATTTTTCTGTTTGTCCAGGCCGCACTCCATCTTTCTTTTCAATCTTAAGGGAGAAGTGGAAAATGCATGGCCACTATGATTAGATAAAAGCATACCACCTATAAATCATGGTAAAAAAAAATAGAGAAAATAATGTATTTCATTTTACAATGAAATGAAAAAGTAGGGTACCTTTTTTTTCTTCGGCATCTAACATTCGTCCTCTGAGGAGGAATGGTGGATGGGTTTCTTTTTCCACCTCCCTCTGCCACACTCCTCATTGGTGTCAGTGGCCTTGATGAGCTCTTCTCTCTTGTTTAAGAGACTGTGTTCATTTTCTAGTCGAGTATAGAAAAACCATCAAATGAATTAATTTACATATAGGACATGGTTTGAATTGAAAGTATTTAGCAAACATTAAGATTTTAAGAAACAAAAATCCAGGTAGGGAATGAGGTATCTAGCAAACTAATAACGCTACAGACAACCAGCCGTTCATGCGTTAGCGATATAGCGATATGTTAACTTAGCAAACAATAACGTTTGTGTCATCGAAGGCTATTGACCTGTTGCTAAAATTACAAACATCACAAGCTGTAATTTTAAGCCTTTAGTGTATGTCAATAATGCTTTCATAGCACCTGTTTTAAAGTTATCATAAGCCAACTAGCTGTGATGTGACCACTAATTAACTCTCTTTATCTAGTGCAGCTGCGCATTATGTTTTCATAGGACAAATTTCTGATTAAGGATGATAAATGAAATTTCTGATATTTCCAATATTTTGGCTGGATAAAGATGCTTTCCCCACCGCACCAACACCTCTGTATACACATCCCAGTCTTTTGGGTTCAGTGTATTGGCAGACAATCCTCTACCGCTTAAATTAACTAAATTTAGGGGTCCAACGCCCAATGTGTTCTCTTCAAAAAATTCAAACAATCCAGACATGCATGGCACTGCTATTTTTTAGCACCTAACTGGCTGAAGTAATCCGACTCTTGCTTTGCAACACTAACTGTCAAAAATTCAAATTCATCTGCGCTGCAGAGCATGCGCACAGTACTCTCACAGCGTGCGACTTCACAGGAAGGACCTTGAGGGTGCAGGGTGGTAACATTAGGTCGTAAACAAGCATTTCCAGCTATGACACACCATAGACCAGGTCAATATAAAAGGTATTTGTGTAAAATGGACACTGAGATTCCAAGAGAAACCTCTCAAAGAAGGTTAAAAGTAAGTATTTTGAGTTTTTTTTTGTTTGTTTGTTTTGCTCCTGACTTTAGCTAGCTAGCAAGCCAGACCCTATACTAGCTAATATCACCTAGCTGTTAAAGTTACTTTAATACATTTGATTAATTCACTGAAATGAAACTAACACATCCATTACAGTACTTCAGGGCTTACAAATAATGTTGTGATGTTAGATAGCTCATAAAACTGACAACATATTTTTGCCACCTTAGGATAGAACACAAGCAAATCTGTGGGAGGATGAGCCCATTGCACAGCAGGTTAGATATTCTCTGTAGTTCATAGTCACTATAGCAGGTCTCCACCAGGATTTCTGTGTATAAAATCTATTGTAATCACTAATCAATTGCTTTTCTTAATTGCTATAAAATGTGCATGAAAAGTCCTATTTTTTTATTTATGTAGGGAGACATGAACTCCTCACATGATGATGCTGATGATATTGGCGGTGACCTCAAAAGTTACATAGGGGTATGTTGGCATTTTTTCCCTTATTGTTTTGTTAAGTTCATGGTTGCAATAACAGGTCTCCACAAGGGAGGTGAATGCATACAAAAATCTCATGAAATCATTAAGCACTTTTACTATTCATAGTAACTTTTCATGGATTTTTTGTAGTAGTTATGTTTTACGTTATTACATGTGTTGTGTCTAGGAAGACATCAGCTTCCCCTCAGATGATGATGCCAATAAAGCTGATGACATTGAAGGAGACCTCCAAACTAACCTGGAGGTAAGTATGCATTTTTCCCTTGTTATGTGAAGTTTAGATCAAAATAACAGGTGAATGTGTACAAAAATCATTAAGCACTGTTACTGTGTACATAGTTGTCATTTATGTTGTCATCCAGGGAAAATGTCTGCATGCTTACTGGGGGGCAGTTTTGCTGTATAGACGTGTACACTTTTTCACTTGCATTGTCTTCCCTGCCAACAGTAATGTATTTGTAGCACCCTCAAAGTGTTGTTTTTTATATTTTAGGAACCTTTCCATCTGAATGGTGGTGATGAGCCGATATATCCAGGGAGTGGCGTCACAAAAGACCAGACCATCTTGATGATGTTGGTCTTCATTCTGCATCATAGACTAAGTGGAGAAGGTCTCAGTGATTTCCACACAATGCTAGATATCCTGTTTCCTGCTAGATTGCCTGCCATAAAGTTCCTTTTTAAAAATGTTTTGTGTCCATCAACAATAGTTTTGAGATCCAATTCTACTGTGAATCTTGCCATGAGTACATTTTTAAGGACAGCAACTTACTCGGTATGTGTCAAGAATGCCAAAAACCTTTCAACACCACTGTAAATCTTAAGAATGGGTCCATCTTCATTTATCTACAACTAGCTGCTCAACTGAGAGATTTACTTGAGAACCAGGTGAAAAATTTGCAAACAATTATAACAAAAGTTCCTGGGTTTGGAATGAAATAATTCGCAATTTGATGGGGACATCATGAGAGGCTACATTCAAAATGGCACCACTGGAAAATGGGATCTCTCCTTACTTTGGAAATGTGAGGGAGTACCTGTCTTTGAGTCATTTCAGTATTCCTTGTGGCCAATTCAAGTCACTATCGATGAATTACCCCCTAGTATTAGGAAAGAACATGTCCTATTGTCCTCACTTTGGTTTGGAAAGTCTAAGCCAGTGATGAAAACATTTCTGAAGCCATTCATAGATGAAATGGAAAGTATGAAGGATAAGGGCCTGGAGTGGGTAGATGGTGATGTGATTCGTAAGAGCAGGGTGTTTGCGGTTGTTGGTACCTGCGATTCTGTCGCCAGACCATTGCTGAAACACAGTACACAATTTAATGGTAAGTATGGCTGTGACTGGTGTCTTCATTGTGGTGAGCAAGAGGCTAAAGGTCATGGCTATGTTAATGCCTACACTTACCTAGATCTATCTGCAGACTGTAGACATCTCCAGCAGTGGGAGGATGATGCAATTGAGGCCTCATGGGAGGGCTGTCCTGTTTGAGGTGTGAAAGGCCTGTCCCCTCTTTCCTGCCACTCTTTAACATCATAACCATTTTTGTACCGGATTATATGCATGCAGTTCTCTAAGGTGTTGTGTGGCAATTTCTTACCTTGTGGATAGACAGCTCCTATCATACTGAATGCTGGTACATTGGTACAAAACTAATTGTCCTGAACAGACAAATGCTTGCTCTGAATCCCCCCAAAGAACTTACTCGTACACCTTCTTCATTTGACAAAATGAAATTTTGGAAAGCTTCTGAGTTAAAAAAGTTGGTGTCTGTACTATTCAGTGGTTATCCTTAATGGTATATAACCTAAACAGTATCTTAATCACTGGGTACTTCTGGTTTATGCAATGTATACACTCCCAATGAGCAACATTCCTCGACAGTGCTTGGAAAGGGCGTATGTTGCTTTACACAAGTTTGTAATACAGGTAGAATTATTGTATGGTAAAGAACATGTCAGCTTTGATGTTCATCAACTTGTTCATTTAGTTGAGACTGTGAAGTTATGGGGTCCATTATGGTGCATATCTGCTTTTACACGTGAAGGCAATAAAATAACAATCTAATGCTTTATTTCCACGGCACCCAGTGTGTCCCCAGACAGATATGCCAAACATTTCTACTCTGGCGTGACATCCCTAGACGCATGAGTATGTATGTCAAAGAGAAAAATTTGGTTGTGTTTGAGTATTGCAGTCAGCTACTTAGGAAAATATCAGTCATAAGATATTTGGTTTTAGGTGATTTTCATATATTTGGTGCACCTACATTTTTACCACTCTTGCTCAGACAACATGCAGCTGTTTTAATGTGTTACCTAATGACGAGCCTGTACAATTTTTTTTAAAGATTTTTGTTCAAAGGCACACTCTACACAACTGCAGGATATACACGTATGTAGAAACGTGTCAATTCAGTGGCAGTGCTGTGTGATGGAAGCTTTATGCAAATTCAGGATTTTGCACTGTTGAAAATTGTCATTGTGCACTTACTGAGTGTACATGTAAGGAGATACCTATGATTTTTGGATACACTCTAAGAGTTAAACAGAGAGGTATGTTCAGAGATAGAAAGTTACGCATTTGTATTGGTTTTGTTACAGATGTCAATGAAAGACAAGAAACTATTGCTGTTACAGCTTCGTCCCTATGTAAAAAATGTGTTTTATTAACAGTCAATGAGAGACAGTATGTCATTCCTTTAGTTAACATTGTTGAAACTGATATACACAGAGCAATTGTTGAGTGATATTTTACATTTTCAAATGCTGCAGACAATGTACAGTCCATATAAAGGTTCTATCCTATACTACAAAAAGTGATTTGTAATACAACGTAATATAATAACATTCATCATATTAAAAGATTTATACATCAGCTTGGCTTTATGCTTTTGGGGGTAAATCCATACTATTGTGTTTTAATAGAAGGCAAGTACACATTAAATGGTTTCCCATCCAAAAGATACTTGTGGAAGTGGATTTGATAGTGGACCTCGTTTTAGTAAAATTAGTTGTCTAATGTAGGTGAATAGATGACCAAAGAGTTTTCTGTTTGGATCATAGTAAACCAAAATAATACCATGGGAAATATACAAAAACTATGGTAGCTATGTAGCATCATTGATTGTGTTGTACAAAACCATGGTAGTAACATGGTTACCGTAAAGTGCCATGTTAAAACCATAGTAGTACCATAGTTACCAAAGAGTAACTGGACAAACCGGAGGCACACACATACACACACACACACACACACACACACACACACACAGAAAGGGAAACATAGAAAGGTAGACAGGTAGACAGACAGACGGGCAGATAGACATGTAGATAGACACACTTTCATTCAGGAAACATTTGGCTGTGAATTTCAGTTTGAAATCTAACTGACTCCATATTACATGTATTCTAATTGGTGGATTACTTTTGGAGCTCATTCTGATCGTTGGATTACCTTTAACCAGTGTTTTTCAGGTGCTACCTTTTTCAAAGAGAAAGACAGGTGGGCACCCGGTGAGACAGCATTGTCACCATGGCAACTTCTGAGTGGAGGGAGGGGGCACACATTTGGGTCAGATTACCTGATTAGAGACTCCTCTGATATCTGTGGTGTTTATCAACCACTTTACTGACATTTCTGCAATGATTTACACACATCTCAACTGGTTTCACTGGAAATATGTTTCAGTCCGGTTTTATTATTTGTCAGTTAATTTCAGTTTGTCATTATAACTGACACAGAAACACACATGAATACAGACAAGAAGAGAGGCACACAGACAGACATAGACAGGTACACAGACAGACAGATAGATAGACACACAGACATCAACGCCATCTACATTGTTCTCAGATCAACTTGTAGTCCCTCAAATTGTTTTCAGGTGAGATTGGACTGTATTTACAATATACATTTTACATTTAAAAATGGACTTAAGCCCTCATCTCCTCCAGTTTTTCTTTTTCCCATCTAATTTTTTAAAAGCACTGTACATCAGTTAATATGAGCTGCTTTTTCAGCCATTTTAGTATTGCATTGGCAATTTCCTTCAGCTATGGAACAATTTAAACCTTCAAAACTACCTCTCTCTCTCTCTCTCTCTCTCTCTCTCTCTCAGGAAAGTCAGAGGGTGTATAAATATATGGGTATATGATATAAGTATGATGGAAGTGACCTGGAAGCGTAAAATAGCCTACTACAAGGCATCCTTTGTGCCCTGACGATTCCGATGTCCCTTCAGGCCGTCCACTCCATTTGCAACCATAGAGTGTATGTAAAAGGTTTGCTACAGTAAAAGAGGGAAGGAAAGAGAGAGAGAGAGAGAGAGAGAGAGCCCGGATATTTTCTGAAATAATGAAGCTCAATGAGACACACCACATGCCAATTACATAAGGTACTGTGACAAGCAGTGATGTCAGGAACTCTGTTTGGTATGAGGGATAGATGACGTCTTTGGATCAATGGACGCAAATATGCCTCCCGCTCGTACCATTAACTGAAGTTAATTAGATTACCTCTTTTTAAGATCTCTTAGGGAAGTCTGTATGTATCTTTGTGTCTTTGTGTGCATGGGATGTGACTGAAAGACACCACAGATGTAACTTTTTTTAAAGACGGAATTACATGTAGTCAGGAGCTCTTTAATAATGACTTACCATAGGTCTCTGAATTGTAGTGGAGTGGGAAGTATAAAGTGGCACGACATCGGAATACTCAAGTGAGGTAAAAGTGCCACAAAATTGTACTTCATTATACAGTACTATAGTAAATTAACTTTGTTGCTTTCCATCACAGTAAATAGTTTTACTTTTAAGTGTTTCTACAATATGTTTCAGTTCTCAGATTTTGCAGCTAATGGACTTCACCTCCTCCTGTTTAACATTTTGGCATCTAATTTTTCATAGCACTGTCAGAAATCTCTCTCAGGTGTGACATTAAAAGTTTTGCTTGTACATTTCTTCTTTCTTAGGTTTTTTTTCAGCCAATTTAGGCCATTAGCTTTCAACTAACATGTTTTTCTGTTTTTCACATTTTGTATATTTTCTAGAGTTTTGTGCTGTTTGTTACACTTTCCAACAAAAACGTAAGCCTTTTTTAACCATTTCATACCATTCAACCTCCAGTTTACAGTTTCTGCTTTTAATCTTGAGCCATTGCTTGAGCTACTTTAGCAATACTTCAACAATTGCTTGAGCTACTTTAGCATTGCTTCAGCAGTTGCTTCAGCTTTTTCAGCATTACTTCAGCGATCTCATTCAGCTCTCAGCATTCGCACGCATTTTCAGCAGGAAATGCATTTTCTAGTTTGCGTTATTCCTCTTCCCTATCGAAATTTCAGCATGTAACTAGTCCCACAGCTTTGAGAAAACCGAGACAATATATATATAATGCATGCGGCTCAATTGGGAATAGTGTGCAATGACTTTTCTAAGCGATTTGAGTAACCATGGCAACTTAATGGCGATGATGGCAAAAAAATTCCCATAGAGAATGAATGGGGAGACATCTTCAAAACAACCAACTCCTCTGTCCTCACGGCTACATATTTCAGTCTTCACACATCAACGCTTCCTTCATAGAAGACAAATTTGTCCTGTTTCATACAATGTGTCTACCTTAGCACAGAGACTTACAGAATTTGAAAAACGATGGGAGTACCTGCCATCTCTCCTATCGACTACAATACAAATTCAGGAGCTGATTTCCAGAGAAATGCAGAAGTGACATTTTTTGGTAACTTGCTCCTGTGTCCACATTTTTGGCTCTAGAAACACCAAAGCCAGATATGCAGTGCACGAAGGTCTTGTGCCATGTCATGGTCTGCTCATGGTTCTGATAGGAGTTACAGTTTTCTCCCAAAAAGCAGTCGTTTGAGAGGCTCGCCAAGCCCAAATCACACCTAGATCTGTGTCAGCTCTGTGTCTTCCAGCTAGACACACACACACACACACACACACACACACACACACACACACACACACACACACACCCTTGTCTTTGTCGCATTGTAAGGACACAAATCCTGAAAAAAATCAGGTAGTATCTTGGAGTGGACATTTACACAGATGTCACTTCAAATGATCAATCAGACAAAGTAGAGTTCCAAGACAGGACTAGGAACTGCTTCCTGAGGACTTGTCTTGACTTGTTTTTAGTTATATGTGAGGTCAATATATACACACTGTTTGGTTTTTCTTTCTTCCTGAGTACCACTTAACACACTTTCAGGTTAAACTTACTTTGGGAAGCCACTTAACACCTTTGACTGTGGGAAGATGAGTGACATGCTGTGCCGTACGTCACAATTTAGGTCAGACCAACATCACTGAATAAAAAAACTATATAAAATGGAAATGCAAAGAATCATCAGAGTCATCATGAAATATTCTATTTAGGTACCTAATGTGCTTCAGTTTATCTACCAACCAGGTGCTGTATTAGCAGTTCAATCTTGTATTTTTTATTTCCTTGGTTGAATTTGACAGAAGTTGCTCCAAATGAGAGACTTAGGCCGTTTCATCTATTTTTAAGTTTTTTATTTGAATGTTTTTATACATTTCTTCACGCAATGTATTGAACTAGAATTACTGCCTTGCAGTTGTATGCCTCTGCCAACCAGTCCAGGTGCAGTTAAATCTTGAGCCAGAAATGTGTTTTGTGCGGTCAGTGACCTTTGACTTCTGACCACAAAAATCAAATTAGTAAATCATTGAGTCCAAATGAACATTTCTACCAAATTTGAAGAAATTCTGACGCTCTTGAGATAACATGTTCACAAGAATGGGGATGGCCAATGCGCTGGAGCATAAAAAAGAATGAACATGTCATGCCATGTTGAATCCCCTACAAACCTCTACACTTTCAATCTAACAGATACATTGAATGGTATCTAAATGTAATTTAATTGCAACCAAAGCAATTTATGATTTAACAGAGATTTAAGAAGTTGTGACACCATAACTGGTGTCAACATACATCACATGATCACTTTAAACTTTGTTCCTGAGAATTTTATGGCCAACCAATTTCTGTGTTTGAGTGCTACTTTTTCCAGTTGAATGCACTTATCACAGTCGCTTTTCTCTTGAACACAACATGAAGTGATGAAGGACATCATGTACTTCTCGACAGCAATGGATCTCCTCTTTCTCCCACATCCTTCTCTTGAAAGGCTGCTGACCTGTAAAACAATTAACACAAATAAATATTTCTGTGTTTCTCTATGGAAGTGCAAATGTTATTTAAAGAGCAAAAGTCAACAAACACTCATTTTAAGGCTGCAAAATATGTAACAAAGGGTTAAATTGAGTGGATTTTGAGACCAGAGAGACTGAATGTGTGTCAGAGTTTGACAGAGGGAGGGAGCATATGATGTTATGTTACCAGACTGGAATGTGACAAAAATCTCTCACCAAATGGAAAGACGGCTTCTCCTGATAGTATTGTATTTACATTGCACCACTGTGGCTTTTTAAGTGTTATTTTAAAATAATTGAGTGTCTGTGAAACAATGAACGTCCAACCATGTAATTTTTCAATATTGCAGCTTTTTTTCCTGCAAAACAAGTAATGTAGATTATAAATCTATATAATATCAGTTTACAAGCACTTGCTGTCTCTGATGTAAGCTACAATAAAATCAACAGCAACTGGTATAAAGATTAGAAGCAAAAATTCTTTGAATGAAGTCATTTGATTACATCAATCTAACAGTATTTCATCAATAATTATGATTGGTTTGTCGTTGTCACTCAACATATTATCACACCAAAGAGTTGAACTGTGCACTGCTTAAAACTTTACCTCTTTCCCTCCTTGATGACTGGCAGTGACCAGCTTGTGGAGGTGTCATGGTGTGCTGCTGTGGTGCTGCATCACTATGACTCACATCTGGCATGGTGGTCTTGTTCTCTCCTCTCTGACAGGATGTCACCTGACTCTCTGAAAATCAGAAAAAAATATCAATTATGAGGTATTGTCATGCCATAGTTAATTAGAGATGTCCCAAGCCAAACCTAAGGACCGGTATCGGGGCCAATCCAGATATACAGTCAGGTACATAAGTATTTGGACAGTGACACAATTTTCATAATTTTGCCTCTGTACACCAACACAGTGGATTTGAAATGAAGCCATCAAAATGTGACTGAAGTGTAGACTGTCAGCTTTAATTCAAGGGGTGTAACAAAAATATCACATTAACTGTTTAGGAATTACAGCCATTTTTATACATAGTATCTCCCTTTACGGATGCTCAAAAGTATTTGGACAAACTAACAATTATAAATAATGATTATTTTTAATACTTGGATGAAAATCCTTCCTGCAACCAATAACTGCCTGAAGTCTGGAACCTATGGACATCACCAAATGCTTAATTTCCTCTCTTGAGATGCTTTGCCAGGCCTTTACTGCAGCAGCCTTCAGTTGTTGCTTGTTTGTGGGTCTTTCTTGCCTTGAGTTTTGTCGTCAGTAAGTGAAAAACACGCTGAATTGGGTTGAAGTGAGGTGAATTACTTGGCCATTCCATTTCTTTGCCTTGAGAAGTTGCTTTCACTGTATGTTTTGGGTCATTATCCATCTTCACTGTGAAGCACAGCCTATCAGTTTTGTAGCCTTTGGTTGAATCTGAGCACATAGTATAGCCCTAAACTTCAGCTTCATCTGTCTAAAGAATATTATTCCAGAACTGGGCAGGCCTTTTTTAGATGTTTTCTGGTCTTTCTGTTCTTGAGTGTTACTAGTTGTTTGCACCTCGTGGTAAACCATCTGTATTTACATTCGTGAAGGCATCTCTTGATTGTCAAAATTAATGATTGGCCTACCTCCTCGAGAGTTTTCTTCTGCAATCATCCACCTCAGTTGTTGTCCTGCATTCCTTCTTTTTAAGAATGTGCCAAAGTGTTAATTTGACCAGCCCTATGTACAGCTTCTTTTGTTTTTTCAGCCTAATGATGACAACCCTCACTTGCATGGACAAGTTTTTGGACCCCATATTGAGAGTTCCCATCAACAGCTACCAAATGCAAATTCGACACTTGACCTCAACCCCAGACCTTTATCTGCTTAATCTGTCATGAAATAATGTGGAAACAGGCCAAACCTGGCTATGAAATTGTCAGATTGTTCAGTTACTTTTGAGCCTCTTAAAATGGAGGGACTATGTATAAAAATGGCTATAATTCTTAAATGGCTAATCCAATATTTGTGTTAAACCCCTTGAATTGCAAAGAATATTTTGTTAATGAAGAGTATATACAGAGTACATGTGAACTGAATGTATATTTAGCATGAAAGTTTGTGATGGAGGATCTCATTAGCGCTTTGGACAGCATGTTAACTCTCTATCTGAATGGTGAGAATGTTTATTGTTTCTAATGGCAATGTATGTTTATTTCTCAGTTTTAACATTGTGGAAATGAGTTTATCTGACTGTCAGCTCCTGCAAGGCACTGGAGGTAGAGGGCAGGTGACATATATCAGTAATATAGGTTAATATTTGTGACCCTGGACCTCCAGTATTCGAATCAAGTAGCTCATGAAAAATAAGATGTGTCAGATGCATATTTATCAACATTTAGTTAAGTATTAGATTTATAGGATCAGACTCTGTATCAGCAGATACCCAATATTAAAGGACTCGCATCGGGATCAGAGCCAATTAACCTGAATCGCACATCCCTACAGTAAATGGACTTCCTTGAATACACATGGTTACATTTAAGACCTTATGAAAACACTTACCTTGTGAGTCTGACTTATATGCCACCTCAGTGTCGCTGTCCGTGTGGCGTAGTGGTCTAAGCAGGCGCCCCATGTGTAGAGGCTACAGTCCTCGCTGCAGTTGGCCCTGGTTCGAGTCCGGACGGCCTTTGCTGCATGTCATTCCCCCTCTCTCTGCCTCCCCATTTCCTGTCTCTCTCTACTGCACTATCAATAAAGGCATATAAAGCCCAAAAAAATATACTTAAAAAAAAAAAAACATCAAACCAGGAAAGAGCATGTTTAATTAGTAAATGCATAGAATATGAAGTGGGTAATGTCAAACAAACTATATTAATTAATGTATCAAACATGTTGATACTGAGATACTATACTGAGAGGTGTTCCTAATATTTTGTCAACATTAATTCATATGATGGACAAAATATTAAGAATATGTCTCAGTATAGCCAGTAAAGTTTAACAGCTCCACAAATTAGTCTCCAAAATGACCATTAATCAACAATAAATCAACATCCTCTCAAACTGATTCAATAAAAAACTGAACATTATAATCCTCATGAAGTGAGGATTTATTATGGGGATGTTGTATTGTACTGCATTAGTTTTATCAAGATGTACCTAATAAATTTGAAAGTGAATGTATGTGTCACAGCAGTCCTTTTGAAATTGTGATCAAGTATTTTCTGATCAGGTATCTGTCAATTCAGGTATCTGATTATTTTTATTACCATTATTCATAACACAGCAGTGATGTGAAAATTAGATGATGATTAGATGACTGAATAAAATATTTCATTCTTAATGACATAACAAGCACATTTTGAACAGGCACTGCATTAGTGTGTAAGTAAACAAAAGTCATGCCAACCAACCATGTTTCACACCTTAATAAATATAGTCTGGTGAAGGGTTCAAATTTCATATTTTGTGCATTTAATAATTAACATGCTCTTTCCAGTGGTATGATTGTTTTTGGGGTAGAATTTGTAATACATGAGCAATATGAACTTGAAATAAAGGTGTGAAATCATTTTTTTCATTTTTAATGCTTCAGAAATCAGAAGCTCTGATTTCTTTCAGTCAGGCACCTGGTTGCTATGAAAGTACTATAACATGAATATTATACATAAAAACTTCAAAGACTTGATGTAGTTCAGTGTGAAGATATCATGGGCTCAAAAGCACAACAAAATATTTTCAATACAATTTTCAGCAGCCATAACTTGTCAAATATGCAACTTTAAGCCAAACATTTTAGAAGTTATTGGAATCTAATAGTTTAGAATAATCCCTGAAAATTTCAAGCATGTAGCATAAATAGCTCAAAAGTAATGACTTAAGCCTCCAAATCTCAGAAACTAAAGATACGAGGAAAAGATTTTCAAACAAGTTGTTGGGTACAATGACATAATTTACATACTATGAAGCAAATCCAAGATGGTCAGTTGGGAAAATTTTCTAAAATCTATAGATTTGACATGGAATGACCCTTATGCAGAAGTATGTGATGAACGATAAATAATTATTACCATTGAGAGCAATGCTGATTTCATCCAGGGTCTTGCCCTTGAATTCGGCAAGGCGTCCCTGTCCAAAGCCATGAGCACTTTGCTAATTTTAGCTAGTTGGAGGGTGCCCTCAGGAAGTCTGTAGAACTGCCAATGAACTCTTACATCATGGCCAAGAAAATCAGCTAACTGATCCAGCTCTGTATTACTGAGGTTGAGAACTTGTGACAGAGTTCCTGTTTGTTTGTGTAGTTTTGTAGAGGTGAGACTTTCAGGACTTTTTGCACCACAAACCTTGGCAAAATGTCGAAGGCAATCAGACCCACGGTAGCAAGTAAAAGCAAATGGTCTTGCAAATAAGTATATGTTCTCCTGAGGAACCTCACATTCCTGCAGGTCCAATGCTTGTTGCATTGCCGGAGTCAAAAGTACAGGAACTTTTCTTCCCCTTTTCCTTCTTACCTCTATCCTCCTGAAGTGTTGACAGAGTTTCTTCTCTAGGTCCGAGAGGGCTGCATTCACATCTTCCTGAGGGTCTGATGGATTTTGAGACAAATATGAAGAGAGGGGCATTTTTGATACCTCTTCGTCGGTTGAACAAAATGACTTGTGTCAAAGTAACCCTTGCCAGCTGTGCCCATGTCTGGGGGATGTCTCTGTGGACAACTTACTGTGAATCTGTTGCTGTTGCACATCTAAATAAGAATGAAGAGCATGGACATCTTTTCTGAATGGAAGCAACAAAGGGGCATTCCACTTAGATTCCTGAAGTGTTCTCAGTGATGCAGCTGATATCAGTTCATTCCATCTGGTTTCATATACTCTGCGGAATGTACGAGCATCTTTTGCTGCATTGTAGTTGTTCTGTACATTTGCACGGCTTTCAACAAGCATGGAAATCTTTGTCAAGCTATGCCCAATTTTGAGAGCAAGACTTGGGCACTTGTATGTACTGGTTTCACTGTCATAGCCTGCTACGTGTTTCACTGCTTTCACAACATGTGTGAATTTGCAGGTTTGATATGGTCTTGAATGGTCTTCAAGGGAGTCGTTTTCCTTGAACATATCAGAAGCCTTCCCAGCTCTCTCAGTTTCTGCCGAATGTATTCATGTTTGCCAACATCATATCCAAGCCGGTGCTCACCATACTTCATGATACAGACATCTGATTTGACTGCAAAATAAACTTCATCTTGAACCATGTTGTTAATAGCTTCCAAAATTCTGCTCTGCCTCCAGGTGGTGGAGGTGCAGCAAATGTACAGAGGGCCTGGACATGGGTTTTTCCAGGTTTTGTTGTCTGAGTCAGGCTTGAACTTGCAGATCATCATGTGCCACCAAATCATTTTCTTTGTGAAAAAGCCTTGACAATATGCACAATGCAGGAAATTCTTTGCTTGAGAATCCTGTTTTGGTTGCTTGCGAGGAATAAGATCTCCAACACCAGAATTTAATACTTCAAGGTTGTGTGCAAAGTTGCCCTTATTTCTTAAATGTTCCAGATGTATTCATCTTTCTTTGGAGCCTTTTGGGAAGGACACAGCCTGTGCAACCTCTGGCTTATTCTGATGAGCACATTTTTACAATTTCCATCTTGCAATACAAACAATATTGCTTTTTGTTGTACAGTCGTGACCCATTCTCCTTTTTACAGACAGCAGGTATGGTAAGTGAACCATCAGCCACACTGCCAAGCAGGGAAGAGGCTCTGTCAGGAAGATTTTGCTCCAGATCTGGTGCTGAGTCTTTTAACTGGGCTACAGATGTTGAGTCTTCTAACTGGGCTACAGGTATTGAGTCCTCTAACTGGGCTACAGGTATTAAGTTTTGTAATTTGGCTCCAGTGTCTCTCCATCTACTCTGTTTTGATGAGTGACCATTCCTTATTTGTGCTGTAGGAATGGATACACTGCTTGAAGGTCACCTCTTCCGTCTCATACCAGAGCTGCTTTCTTTTCTTGAGGGTGAGCGTCCTCTCATAAGTACCTGCTTTGAAGAGCCATTGTTCAGTTCCATTGGTGAGAGACATCTATCTCTGATGACATCAATCATCCTTAAGTTTGGGCATCTGAGCATGCCCTCTTTCTGGTCACCTGGCTCAATAACTTCGCTTGTGTCTGTATCATCAGAATAATCCTCACTAGTTGCAGGAATGTATTCCTCTCCACTTTCATCTGAAGTGAAGTCAAACAGCTCATCTGAATCGAAATGAATGTGGTTGTTCATCTTTACAAAAAAGAAAACAGTCAATTGAATTAAAGTCAGCAAACTAATAAAGCATTTGCTTTGCACACTTTACTTCACACAAGATCTTAACTATCAGTAAAGAAATGTTAAGTACATACATGAATCTTTGCTCTATATTGTGTGTGTTGCTTACTTGTATGCTTTTGGTCCTCCTCAGCCTCGGGAAATAATTTTTGTCCTGTTCAGAGAGGCTAAGTTTGGAGCTGGAAGTTGGATTCCAAGTCTAAAGTGTCCAAAACAAATGTATTGAATTGTAATTTGGGCCAATGAATGAACAGTAAAAAAGATGAACAAAACAATACATGACAATACTAAAAAAATATGACCTAATACCACTATACCTGACAGCTGGGATTACAATTGGTGGGAAATACGGATGTATGCTGAGATTCATCAGAATCTGTGTAGTTTACAAGGGAAGGATTAATTTCAACTTTTTTCTTTTGGGGAAGGAGTTCAGCTTCATCTGAGCCCTACAGAAAATAAAACACATATTTAAGAATTATTGTGTGTAATGATAACAAACAAAAAATTCAAACAAGTTTGCCTTCAAAAAAATTTTTTTTTTGTTTGTCCAGAATGTGCTTGGCAGTATACTTAGGACCTCTGAGTTATACTGATCCACACAAAACCAACACATTTGTTTGTACTGTGAACTGTGAAAAACTAAAGTAAATGAAAGAAATTCAGACAAATACTAGTACCTGGTTCTGGGAGGATAAAGATCTCTGAGGAGCTTGCTCTTTGGTTCTGGAGATCTCAGCCTCAGACGACTCAATCACAGTCGATCCTCCTTTGACCTGAAGAATGAGTTCAACATCATTATTGAGTAGTCGATTAGCAATAACATTATTTCAATTCCACAACAATAACCACAAGTAGACACTAAAGACAACAAGAGACCATTGTATAAATGTTTCCTGTATCTGACTCAAAATCAGTTACTTTGATAGGTTCAAGATGGCTCTGATATCTGTCACAAATATGTTGCCTGCTCCAGCACTGCTGTAACCATTACAGTTGAATTCAAGTTCAGGTGAAGTCTAGCAGAAGGAAATGTACCTGTGACCAACAGCTGTAATGACTGATAGAAAGCAAACTAGGCTTACATTTAATGACACATATCACACATCGTTTTTATTTAAGTTTATGTGCAGAAAAGAGAAAATAAATGTGATTAAATGTCTACAATATCATTCAGCTACCGGGGCCCCACAATTACAGCACACCTGACAGGTGTGTGTGAGAGTGGGAGTAAAGACTGGACCTCTAAAAGCAGCCTGACTGGACCCTATTAAACACAAACACCAGAATGTGCTTGGCAGCATACTTAGGACCTCTGAGTTACACTGATCTAAACATTAGTAAATGGAGAAATCTCTGTATGTCTGTTTGTCCACCTGACACGACTTTCTTCATCTTGCAGTTTGGATGGTTGTGGTCATCATTGACTAGTCTTCCCAGACTGCCATCTTCTTGAGCTGCAGCAACAATAAATCACTGATTAGGCTTCAGATAATGCAATCATTGATTGTATTTGGCAACAATTTACCATCAGTCCTTAAGGGAACTTCAAATAAGATTACCCAATCTGTCTTAATCTTAAAACAGCACACAATAGTGAAATTACCTTAAGTAGACAGAATTTTATAGATAAACAACCTGAAATCAAACCTTTATTTAAGTGAATCTGTACAACACAGGCTACGTTCTGTATTCCACCACAAAGTCTTCTTTTTGGAAATGGGCCTTGGCAAACACCCGTCGACCTGTGAACACATACAGATACCATTACACTGTTGAATACTTTACAGTTATATTTTCAATATCTCTATCCCTCAATAGTGGACTGATATTGAGGATTTTTGTCTATATCAATCTTTTACAGCCAAAACCATGGGAAAATAAGGCCCAGGTAAAAAAATCCCAGTTATCCTCCAATAAAAGATGCACATCACAGTAACGCATGCAGAACCTGACTTCATTTATTGAAAAAAGTAAATAATAATAAAAACATAATAATAATTTGCTACCTTTGGTTTATACATCCTCCAACACTACATTGGGCAAAGGATTCATAAACTGGCCAAAGCTAGTGGCAAATAGGCCAGGAGAATATTATGTGCTGCCTTATTTGTATGCAATTTTCCATTTTTTTCCTATATCAAACCCAAGTACTAGTAAGAGGTAAGCTCTGACAGAACTACAAAATATCTAAACCAAAGTATAATGAAATCACATGCACTATGCCTTTAAAGGAGTTGATGTATCTCTCTTCCAACTCTGCTGTCTTGTCAAGGGCCTTGGCTGCATGCTCTATTGCATCCGTTATAGGGGGATTGCTTCGTCTCATTGCAGCCATTGATAATCCTATAATCAAATACAGTGCTGTTTAAATAATCAAATAAAAAATTCTTACACTTTCTAAAAATCTTATATGTTAGATAACCAGATCTAGACCATTGCAAGATAATCAGATGTTGTTGCTGGTTACAGTTTAGTAAATCTGATCAATAATAAATTAAAAAAATGAATGGATTGCTCAGAAATATAAGCCATTACCTATCACCGAAGCTAAACTGGGAAAAGACAGCAGCATGAAGCGGTCTAATTTACCTTACTAACTAGCATCATGGGCGTCATGTCTTTGAAATAGCTGCTGCTTTGCGGGCCAAAATCTGACTTTCACTGTGAACTTTGAGCACAGCACTGGTGATGAAATGAAGGTTCAAACAAATAAGAAAAATCTGCCCTGCGATACACCTTCGTCAGACTGTTGTTTTAGTGTTTTACTGAATCAAGTAATGATAAAACTAACCAGATTAACCACCATTTTTAACCAGGCCGGTTTCGCAGCATCTACCAGATTAAGGTTAGCAAATTAGCTTAGTTAGCGACCTAGCTAAAATGACGTGACTTTCTCTCCTGTCCTGAGTGAAGTAAGCAAAACACAAAACCATCTGCTTCATAACTTTATAACACTCAATAGCATTGTGATAATTCACATATATTTTAATGTTAACTTTAACTACCTGGTTAATGTTCAAGTAAATGTGTTTACCAGTTAAAAACTATTCTTTGATTTTTACCATATGCTGTATTTAAATCAAATCAGCTCAGTTGGTTGAAATAAATCTTTAATTTAACCCAAATTTAATGTAGGCAAAATTTACCTTTTCATTAACGTCAGTCTCTCTGCCATTTAAACACGGAGCTCCGAAGTCGAGTGCTTCTCCCCCTTGGTCTCCCCAGAGTGTTGAGTCAAGGAGCGCTTGTTTTGCATAGTGAGCACGTCCTGTAAGAGTGGTCATGCTCTGATGTATAAGACTCCCATGTCCGCTCGCCAAGCATGTCACTATAAATGTATCCAGGCAACCCACATTCTCCGCTTCATACAAACATGACAATTGATTCACAAATACAGACTATTATCCGTTTTTATTCATTGATATATACCCCTTAAGTCAATTATGTTATTGTTATTATTATCATTATCATTATTATTATTATTAAGATGATTAATCACTAGCTTGTCTTGTCTTAGTCTATTATAGCAGCTAATCAGTGTAGTTATCATTAGCATGGCTAAATTTTTAGCTTAGCGTTAGCATCTCCCTTGTATACAGACAGAAGAAATGGATAAGAAATGTATTACTGTCAACTATTCAAAGGTTTTAGGTCTTAAAAGGTTTAGTCAGTGCTGCTACTAATTGGTATGTATTTGCAGTTAAGTTATTGATTTACATTGAAATTATCTTATTGTTAGCAGCTTATCATCAGAGCTAGCTTCTATGGAAATCAGCTGCTTAGACATGCGCATTTTAGCTGAGTGTGTGTTCTCGAGTTGAAAAGTGTGTGTTGAGGCTGTACCACCCTCTGCTACCAGGAGCCGATACTGAGTCATTTCCCCTAAGCACACCTAAGCACAAACTGTGTTTAGGTGCCTGTTGGGGTGAAGCCTGAAAACGTCACAGGGCAATAGTTGGACCCTCTTTGCAGTGAATCTGAGGTTATTTTCGTGGGGTCCAGGTTTTTGGTCCCCACCAAAATTTTGGACCCCACACTGTGACTGTGCTGTAAGGCTACGGGCCCCACCATGTGATAACAACACACACACACACACACACACACACACAGGCAGAAAGCTGTTTACAAGTTAGTGCTCATAGAGAGAGATTACAGTTCAGGCTGGACAGTACAACAGTAAATAGAGCAGCAGACATATTGAATTAACTTTCAAGCTACTGGAACTGTTTAACCATCATAGTAGCTCTGCCATAGGCTGCAATACAAATTGAGAAGCCGATAGCAAACAGCAGGTCTCAGGTTTCAGCAGGTGCTACTAACACAGTATCCGGGCAGAAGGGACAAAGCTGATTCTTATTGACTAATTGGACTCATAGGGCCTGATTTACTAAGATCCCAAAATTGCGTGTGCACACGGATAGATTGCGCGCGCTGCCTGTTTGGGCTTTGCGAGTGATTTACTTAGATTAACAGCGCAATTGACTACAGGCGCAAAAGTGATCGAGCCGGCCCTATTTAAATGAGGATTTTGCGCGAGTTAAGGGTGTTCACCGTGGCGAATGCAAACGAGCAGATCCAATTGGACCGGAATTGGAGGTGCTGGTACAAGAGGCAAACAAGCACATTTCTGAGTTATAGCAAAGGAATTTAACCGTTATTAGGAGGAACGCAATATGGGAGTCAATCTGTGACAAGGTTAATGCTGTGGGGAAAACCAAAAGAACACCGGATGAAATGAAGAAAAGGTGGCAAGACATTCGTAGAAGAACAAAGGAAAAAATCGCACAGAATAACAAATCGGCAGATAAAACAGGTGGGGGACCGGCGGAGGAGGACCCTCTGTCTCCCATTGAACAGGAGGTGCAGCTGACGTTCTGTGATGAGCAGATTACTGGGATATCTGGGATATTTTTAAATTTCTTCTCAGGTACAAACCCACATAAGACATGAACGTGCGTTCATGAACGTTCTTTAAGCTGTGCAATGGAAAAGCGTAATTAGCCAAAAAGGTTTTTTTGTTTTTGTGCGTTCCAGCAGGGGTGCAGAAGTGTGTGCGTTTTTCATTTGTTTTAATTTTCAGGAAAAAATGACAGGAACTGGGCCGAACTAAAAATGTTTCCTATGTCTAAAAGAAAGTGGGGCTTTAGTACATAAAAATGTGAGTTTTGGTTTTTTGTCAAAAATAGCAACACAAACAAGAACACTTGACATTATGATGCAACATTTATTATTTTAAGGATTTTCTGAACTCTGAGACGAATGACTTTTTTTTGTTTTTTTTCTTTTTCAAAGGACAAAATCATGGCATCGCCGGATAACCGATATGTCCTCGATTATTTTTTCTTTCTGACCAATTCCAAAAAAGAGTGACACGAACAGAAAAGATGCGTTCTCTCCCGTTGCCTGTTGTGCCTACGCCGCTCCTTGCAACAAATGACCGCAGCCATCTGTGCGGCGCGCTGTCCAGTAGCCTAAGACTTTGACTTTTCAAACGTGCTAAATATAGAACGCAAAAATAATCAGCGCAATCTTAGTTTGAGGTTTGGTAATCAAATTGCGTGGGCCGGGGGAAAATGATTCTATTTGCCATCTACTCCTCCCAATATTTTGCGGCATCTGGCAGGACGCCTATAATTGCTTAATTCATGAAGCAGAAGCGCAAAAATGGATAGCGCGTGTTATTTTGCCCGACTGACAGAACGCAATCCTCGGTGGCCCGGGTTGGTTAGATCAGCTCAACATGTGTTTGCGCGTGCTGTCGCGTTTCGCACGTTTTTACGCACGCAAAGCTTAGTAAATATCAGGCCCAATACACTCTTACCCTTTTACTCTAAGTATGAGAGCATGTATAAGGCAAATCAGCACTGTGTATGTCTGTGTGTGTGTGTGTGTGCTTGTATGTGCATGCGTTGTGTACAGTTGTGTATTGTACTTTATTTTAGTGGGTATATTGTGGGTCACCCCCCCCCCCGCACGCACAGGCTTCAAAATGCTTAACTGGCAATTAATTGGTTGATTTCATTGCTGTTCTCAACCTGGGAACTGATATATCTGGTACTAAAGATGTTGTTTTAATTTTTTTATTTTTTATCATATATCATCATTGTTGGGACTCAATCATTCAAGAGACCAAATGTTTCTTTGCTCCACTGGACAAAGGAACTCACTCCACAGTTCCTCAGCGTTCACGTACCCTGAGGAG